>NC_060269.1:15488245-15788245 GCF_021613505.1 Equus quagga
TGGGGGGCCGGGGCCGGGGCCGCGCCCCAGAGCGGGTCGGAGGCCGGGGCCGGGGCCGGGGGGCGGCGGCTCCCCGCGCGGCTCCAGGGGCTCGGGGGCCCCGGCAGGGCCCCGGCGGGGCCATGGCAGCCGGGAGCATCACCACGCTGCCCGCCCTGCCCGAGGACGGCGGCAGCGGCGCCTTCCCGCCCGGCCACTTCAAGGACCCCAAGCGGCTCTACTGCAAAAACGGGGGCTTCTTCCTGCGCATCCACCCCGACGGCCGAGTGGACGGGGTCCGGGAGAAGAGCGACCCTCACAGTGAGTGCTGGCCCGCTCGTCCTCCCCCAGCCCGTGTGCGGCTCCCGGGGCTCCCCCCTCCCCGCCAGGCCAGCCTGCGCTTCTCTCCGACCCAGTGGGATGTGCGGTTTGTTCCCGCGCGGCCCTCGGCGGTGTCCTGGTTCACCGCTCGCCCCAGCCTCCCCGGAGCTGCGGTGTCGGGTTAGACGCACCCCCCCCCCCCCCCCCCCCGGGGGGCCGCCCCCCCCCGGGCCGGGCCCCGGGGCCCCCCCCCCCCCCCCCCCCCCCCCGGCGCGGGGGGGGGGTGGCCGCCCCCCCCCCCCCCCCCAGCTTTGGGGTTTGCCAGTTTCCCCCGGGCCCGGCCGGCGGGCTCCCTTCGCGCACACAACCTGTCGAATCGGGGATGCCGGGCTGCGGCGGAGCGGTGGCCGCTCGCCGGGATGCCGCCCGCGTCCCCACCCTGAGGGTCCGACCCCTTCTCTGTGGGATGCGCGCAGTCCCCCGGACAAAGATAGGAGGGACCGCAACCGAATTAAACGTCTTTATTGGAAAAATGCCTTTCCAGTGTCATGCCCCTAAATTCCGATTCGGTAGAATCCGAGGCAGCTGGCAAACTGCTCTCACCCGTCCGTTTCTATTTTTTTTCCGAATTGCCGAAAAAGCAAAAGATAGGGACTTTGTTAATAAAGCGCGACGGACCTTTGTTTCAGTAGTGAAAAGAACTGCGAAAACTTTAGTCTTCCACCTGCGGTTCTTAGCTTTGGGATCTTGAGCCGGTTTCCCCATCCCTCACGTGGGGATAACATTTATCTTGCATCGGGTTTGAGGATCAAATGAGAGTTTATGTAAAGTGCGTAGAGGACTCAGTTTACTAGTCTACACTTTTGTGTTCTGTAAAAAATAATCTATTTGTGGTTATAGAAATAACACTGGCGGAAATCATTGGTTCTGAAACTTCAGGGTCCGTTCCAGTCACCTGGAGGTTATAGCACCTTGCCGAACCCTGTCTCCCAGAGTTTCTGATTCCTTAGGTCCGGAGTGGGGCCTGATAATGTGCATTTCTAACAAGTTCCCAGGTGATGCTGACCTAGGACCACACTTTGAGACCCACTGGTCTAGAGAAAAGAGGAAGAAAAGGGCATAAAATGGGACGATTAACAACACTGATGGAATTTGAAGTGAGAGAAAGCACCTCACTGTATTTTAACTGTCATCTGTATGCGTAGGTAAAACACCTATTTTAAAAGCTATGCATTCTGGCCGTCCTTTTTCGTGGGTTTCAGACGAGAATCTTATCCTCTATTTAACTGAGAAAAGACCCGCTGGAGTCCAGAGCGCCCCTCCCTGGCGTTTACATCTTTGTCTTATGATGCTAATAGAATGTCACTCGCTCTGGGATGAGGAGAGAGGAAGAGCAGAAAGCTCCGCAGCCCAACCCAAGCTGACAAAGGAACGGAAGTGTGCTTTTGTATTAGAGTCTGTTGACTGCAAAATAGCAACAAGAAAAAGATACCCGTCTTTAATTTTTCAGGCCTGCCATAATTTAAAAGTTTTATCAATCACTTACATTATCCAGTAAAACTGAAAAGATGCTTGTAACCCAATGTATGGGTTAGTGCTGTTTTTCTATTTTTGATAACTTGAATGGTTTCATAAAATTACCTTTGTGTTTGAAGTTTGTTCTGAAGTTGTCTGCTAGGCTAGCTGAGCAGATTAAGGCAAGGGGCGCATATGTCCCAATTAGTTTTGTTCTTTTCTGGTGGCACAAACTGTTTATAATAAAAAGGAGCATGTTCGATGAGTAGAAGACAGAACTCTCCTCCAGATTAGGTTCGTACTGAGGCTTCCCCTAGTACTCTTTTTTTTTTTTTTTTTTCCCAGACACTTTATTAGTTGCTGAATCTGTTTTTCTCTTTGAAGGTTTTGATACCCTGTTTCCTTTACAATAAAACTTTATGGGGGCTAGTGAGTGAGGATAATTCTGAATCGCATGCCACATTACCACCCTCATAAAAACAATTGTTAACTTTTTCTTCCCACCTACGAGTTGGGCTGCCATTTTTGTAATCTTATTTTGACTCTGGTTCTCAAATGGGGGTGACTTTGGCCCTAGGGAACATTTGGCATGCCTGGAGACAGTTTTGGTTGTCATTCCTGGAAGGTTGCTACTGGCCTCTAGTAGGTTGAGGCCAAGGATGCTGTTAAACGTCCTACAATGCAGAGGATACCTCCCTAATCCCCCAGCAAAGAATCTTCTGTCCCTAGTTGTTAATAGTGCTAGAGTTGAGAAACCCTGCCAACTTGGTAGCTGTCTAAAAATAAGATGTTAAAAGTGAAGAGTAGAATACTCACCAGGCAGTAGACTGACTGGAATACAAACCCAAGGATGATGAATTTAGACACTTCTCTGTAGCCCAATCTGGACATAAGTTTAAGTATAGTATAGTTTTCTGGCATGATGAAGGCATACTGATAGTTGACCAGACCAGGAGGAGACTGATGGAGAAGATATAAGCGAAAAATGAGCATGGCCACGACATAACAATATCCTCTCAACCGCATCCCCTCCCTTTCCCCAAACAGACAAAACTCAGCAGCCAATACGGAGAAATAAAAGCAGGGTTAATGGTTGCCACAATTTGCCACTGAATTATGGCTCAGATATCTACACCTATTTCAAAAACTGAAAAACCCGTGGCCCCATCCCTCAAACTTTTGCCCAGTTGACCTGAAAATCTGTTACTGGAGATTTATTGCTTCGACATTGACACCTTCTGTCCAGAAGTCTTCTAAAATGCAAATAAAATACCTCAGGAAAGGAAGAGTTGAGCCGTCATCAGATTTTAACGTTTAGTGTGGGTTAAATTATGAGGGCAGTTTCTTCCCCAAAAGCTGTCCCAAAGGACTGGAGTTTAGGGAGGGGTGCTTTGAAGACTGTGGCGTCCGTGCGGGGTGCTGATTAGGTGTGGGGCTGTGGCTCGGGGCGGGGAGCACAGAGGCAGAGATGAAAGGGGAAGTAGGAGCAGGTGCCTCCACACCAGCCTTTCCACCTTCTCCCTGTTGCTGAAGGTTGGCTTTGCTTCACACCTGGGTATTCTCTTGAGTTGTTTTCACTCAAAAGGGCCCATTTTCCTGCACTTTTTTCATAGTCCTGGAATAACTGTCATTGGATCTGAGAGTCTTGATAAAAGCAAGTTATGGTTACAGAGTCTCTGCTTCTCCAGCGTGTGTGCTGCACACCCGCCTTCCTTTTGGCTCCTAGATATTTTGACAGGCCTCTTTCAAAGGTCCCGGGGAAGGTGTAACATTAAGTCTGTACTCTAAAGTAGCGGACCATGTCAAAACGCAGAAGAGAACGTTTTATCCCAAGCAGCACGTACAGCATGTGGTGTATAGGAAATGAAATGTATGCTGCTTATGTAGAGTTGAGCATTAAATTTGTTCCAGATGCTCTTACTTAGGAAAAAATGAAGGTAGTTAGGAGTGCTGGATCCATCCTTGGGCTTCTCCCAGGAGGGGACTGACTGCCTGTCTGCTGCCCTTCTCCGCTTCCAGGCTCCAGAGGACACTGAGACTTGGAGAGGCTGAGGGACCTGGCCTTCCCGGTGTGGACCAGGGATGGGATCCAGGTCTGCGTGACTCCCACGCCCTTTGCACGGCACATATTCCATACAACGCCAATCATAAAATCATGCACTTGGAAAATTCAAAGGGAGGCTTCAGACCTCCTAGTTCACCGATCTCATTTTGCAGAGGAGGACACTGATTGCCTGAGTTTACCTGTCGATTTCCTCTGTTATCATCCTGAACAGCCTTCTTGCCCACCTGGCCCCCTGCCTTCTTTCCCTGCCCTCCCCGAGCCTGTGCTCTCATCTTTTCAGTCATAGAGAGGCCCTCAGGGTCTCCCTTTGCAGCGTCCTCCATTGCAGAGTACTGAGACAGCCCGTTTCTCAGAGGAGTTCTTACTCTGGCATTCCTGCCGCACTGGATAAAGCCACCTTTCCTTCTCTTCACCCTCCTTTTTGTAAATGGAACTATTGATTTAATGATACTAGCTTCTCTCCCCCCATCTTTTTTGGGTCATATCTGGCAAGTGGATCCAACTAATTTGCCTTAATAAACATGATATTTGGGGCCGGACCTGTAGCCAAGTGGTTAAGTTTGTGTGCTCTGCTTCGGCAGCCTAGGTTTTACTGGTTTGGATCCTGGGTGTGGACCTACACACCATTCCTCAGGCCATGCTGAGGCGGCGGCCCACAGAGCAGAACTAGGAGGACCTACAGCTAGAATACACAACTACGTACTGGGGGATTTGGGGAGAAGGAAATAAAAAAGATTGGCAACAGATACTAGCTCAGGGCCAATCTTTAAAAAAAACAAATTAAATAAACACGATATTTACTGTAAGGCTATTTGTGTGCGGTAAACAAGTGAAGTAAGACTAACAGCTCGCTTAATTGTCGAAATCGTAATGGGTACAGCAATGAAAGGACAATTCATGAGTCACAGATATTACCACACCTTAGGAGCCTTTTAAAATGAAGTTGATGCCAAGTGACTTCAGTCTAGAAAAGGCAACATCCCCTTGTGACGTACCCTGAGGGCTTTGGTTGTGTTTATAAAATGACCATTATATAATTAGACTTTGACAATGGTGTGACCACTAGGTTCTAAGTAGTCTCATTTTGATTTATGATACCATTTTAAGATGGATGGCCTTGATTTTAAAGTTTAATTTGAAAATAAAATGTTACAGATGTAGTAAACAAAACCAGCATCATCCTTTGTACATTATAATTATAAAATTGACTTTGTTCGTATACCCAGTGATTCTCAGAAATCACCATCAGTGATTTATTAGAAAAGTTGTTTTCAAACCACGAGATGCCTGTACAACAGTATAGTAACTACACATGTGCCATCGCCTTTGCTTGTTTTTCCAATCCCAGTGTTGGCTGATTTTCCAAACGCCCCGCTCGGGCCCCTTTGTCCTGTAGCTCACGTCTGTAAGAAAGCTGGTCTGGAGTAAGAGTCGATGACCAAGACGGAGCATGGCAAATCAGCACAGCTGGGGCACAAACCTGAACTTTATTAGCATAATCTATCCAAACAAGTGTACTTTCTTCTGTTTTGTTTTTGAGATTGTCATTTTTTGCGTTCTGAAATCAGGGTTTTGGTCTTGTGCTTAACTTGTATGTTGTCAATGCTCAATAAATATTTAATGCTTGGTTGCCTGCAAAATAATTGGGAATAACGACTAGCAGTGTAGAATTTTCCTTGTATTATGAGGAAATGCAGATGTGGCACCATGAGTTTCAGTGTTTCCTTATTGGATCCATTGTTAGGTTAGTTATTGCATGCGTTTGCTGTCAAACTCTCCCTCTAAGCCAGGTTATTTATAGCCACAGGACTGTAAGAGGACTGGAAGAGAAGTGGTGACTCCCAGGGAACCTCAACCATTGAGCCATAAGCTATGGTTCTTAGAAGCCAGACTAGTCCTGTTCTATATTCCTGGGGGATAGTTTTAATTTGAAGAAATTTGAAGGGCCTGGAGGCAACGGCCAGCCAATGTTCTGTGTTTTTACTTGTGTCTCACCCTTCTTGCACAGCATGACTTTTGAGTTGACCAGTGTATCCTTCATGCTTACTCATTCATTTACAGAAATCTGTAATGGGGGTGTGTGTGTTTGTATTTTCAAAGGGCTACTTACTTCCCCAAATTAACTTACTCTCTAAATTGAATTATCCCATAGAATTCTGAAGTGAAAGGTTCACAGATTTTCAAGATATTCTGGAGATAAAAAAATGAAGAGAAAGTATGAGAATATTAGTATTATGTTCCAGGTATAATTGAACTGTTGAAAGGAATTTGCCTGGTATAATTTAAATTAACTATACTTTAATTTATAATTAAAATTTGTAATTAAACAGTAACCCAAATTAGCCAAGAAAAGTCCTTTTTTTTTTTAAGGAATTTGTATGGAGCAGTAATGATCTGGTTAGATTCTGAGTGGTTTATTCTCTGTTCATAATTTAGGCATTTTGAGAAGATGCTGGCACCTTGAGGTAGGAATCATGACTTCTCCATATAAATAAACATCATAAAAGGCTTAGTACCTTTGACTCAGGGAGGGCCCACTGCATTTCAGCCAATGATGAAAACAAACAGTCTGTGCGGACCTTGCTGTGGAATAACTGGTCCTGGGCCATATGCCGTATAAAGCTTGGTCGAGGTTTGTAGTTCTCTTGGTGTAGTAACACGTACTTTTAGACGCTTGGCCAATTTTTTAATGAAAATAATTATATCTAACAAAGTTATATTTGGAAAATATTTGGGAATTTTAGAGGCTGCCTATTGGCATTTCTTAGGGTAATCTAGAGAGAGGAATCATTTTTCAGGATAAATAGTCTACAACTCTCATTAGGAATTCTTTTTTTCTTTAAAATGCATTTAGGAATTTTATCATGTCCTGTGTGATATGAAATTCCTCAGGTACGCTGTGCATTGTTTGTTCATTCTTTTGTTGCCGATCTCCTGGAATCCTGTCCTCTTCTACTTCATCTCCATTTCTTGTTTTAGCTCTTTTAAACTCCCTTTTTAACTCTCAGTTCTGCCCCCAGTATTCTCCTTAAGTTGCTCTGTATGAGAGTCCCAGCAGTCTTCAGTTCAGTCACGTGGCCTGATCCAATTTGTCACCCCACTTCTGACATTTGACACCATTGTCTGCCTCGATCTTCTTGAGAATTCCTTGGCTCTGTTACACCACGTCAGCCTGGTTTTACTTTGGTCTTTTGCTTTCATATTCCCTAAGCCTCTGATTTTGGCCCTCTACCCCACTTTCTGTGTACACATGTTCCTTCAGCAAATCCTGTGTAGTCTCTCCCTGATTTCCCGTCTCTGTGTTAGCACTGTGTTTCCCACTGCGTGAAGGACAGATCCACCGCCTCAGCCTCAACTTAACATGCGTAAAACAGAATGGAACGTCATTTTCTCAGACTAGCACCCCTTCCTACCAAATTTCTCTTTGTACTGAAATTATTCTTCTAGTCTCCAAAGCTAGACACCTTGGAATCAGCTTTGATGCCTTTCTCCTCTTCCTGTGTGTGTATATGTGTTGGGGTGTGTGTGTGTGTGTGTGTGTGTGTGTATATATATATATATATATATGTAATAAATATATAATATAAAGTATATTTTTTATCCTTTATAAATATATATATATAATGTTCCCCTGCTTCAGTGATTTTTCTTTGCCCTGTCTCTTGATTTCTCCTTGCCCTGTCTCTTGATTTCTCCTGTCCTTTACCACCTACTCCCAGACTGCACCAAACTTTCCTTCTCAAATATGACCTCTCTGCCCAATCTCATTGCCTGCTATTTACCATCCCTGGTCCCCTGATGCCGCCAGCGCTCTGTGCTGTAATTATAGTCTCTCTAACCAGACAGAACCATCATGATTAGAGTGATTGGCTTTTCCTCATGTGATCCTTGTTTTTAGAAAATCCTTCTTTTTCTTGTCAATTCCTCTCTCACATCCTCCTCCCATTCCCACCTTTCTCTGGAAAAACCTTTTAAGAGCCAGCTCAACAGTCTTCTCCTCTGTGAAACTTGCCCTTGCCTTCCCAGGGAGAATTAATTGTTTCTACCTCTGTTTTTCCCATAGTAGTTGGTACATATTCTGCTGCAGAACGTAATGATTTTTGTTGTAATTGATTGTTTATGTGTTTGTCTCTGACACTGGGACAGAGAGCTACTTGTGGGCAAGGACTGGGTCACATTTTCTGTATCTGTCCTGGTGCACAGTGGCCACTCAAAGAATGTTTGTTAAGTTTGACATGTACCCAAAAGCTTAGCCAGATCTTCTGACTTCCTTTCTGACCTTCTTCCCACTTCCCCTTCTCCTCTTGACCTTTAATCGGGCTGTTTCCTTCAGCTGGAAAGTCCTCTCAATCCTCTTATTCCAATTCTAATCGTGCTTCAGGCCCCATTTCTTTTCCACCATCCTTTCCTGTGTGCTATCTAAAAATTCTCTCTAATTTAATTTTTAATTAAAATTTTAATTTTTAATGTTTTAATTTCATATTCTGCAAGGTTTTTGAAATTCCTAATTGGTGAGGATTTTTTTTTTTTAAGTCAAACAACATTACCTAGCAGTCCTGCACTCTCTTTTCTGCTCTGAGGTTCTGAGACTGAATTTACTCATCCCAGGTTCCCCTTGCCTTTATTGCTCAGTGAATGACCAGGCTGAGCCCCATGAACAGGTTCAATCTACAAATGAGCCAGAGGTTTAAGTGAATAAGCATAAACACTTCAGTGTGAGGCATGTAAAATGGATACATTGAATGTAGCGTCACTGTACTTCTTTCTGCAAACACCTTTCACATTATTCAAAGAAAGCAATAAAGATAAAACATAATCATTTGCTAGGATTACTTCTTATTGTGAAAGTTTTCTTTTCAGCTGTGAATAACATATCAATATTTCTAGTCAATTCCAGAACTAGTTATAGTCTGTCATTAAGGCATGTGGATCTAAGAATTCATTCTTGATTCAGACGCTTTAATTCTTAAATCTCTCTTAAGTCTAAAATCAGTGAATCATCTTATAAATTAGGATTAAGAGCTGTTTGGTACCATGGTTAGTATCCCTTTTGGCTGGGAGGAAATGGTACAAATAGTTTCATCCTAATATTCATTCAGATTTATGAGCAACTCTTCATCACAACAATCTGTAAATCTCTTAAAAGGCTAGAAACTGTATGACAATGTGAGTCATAGTCTTTGTGATGTGATGTCTGCAAGGGTGGGTGGGAGAAATTACTGAATGACCAGTCTCATTCTACTGCTTTCTAAGCTGAATCATTTTGCAAACAGAAAACAATTCATAGGTTTTTAGGTGATCATTTCATAAGTAGGAAATGGAAGAGAGTGAAGGGGTCAAATAATACCTCTGTTTAAGAAATTACTTTTTGAAATCTATCATTGGTGAAGTCTTTGTTTTGAATTAGAAAGTAAATTAATCTCTCTACTGCCTAATAATATCTTTTCATCTGACACCTGCTATATGTCTTCTTTGTATATTTTTACTTTTTCTATTAATTATGTTACCTTTCTTGCCTATTTATTTATTTATTTTCCCAAGTGTCATTTGACTTTTCTCTTCATAGCTGTTTCTAGCCTTGGCTCATTTGAAGATGGGTGTGTGTGTGTGTGTGTGTGTGTGTGTTGGGGGAGGCGTCGTTTACTCACTGGCTGGGTGACCACTTCAGTCAGGATGAGGACTTAAGAGGAAGGTCCCTTTCGTTTTGGAAATTCTGATTCTGCGATGGTATGATCTTGCATTTTGCATAGTTGGTCCTCTTGTTATTTTTCATCCTACTAGAGACAGAAGTTTGGAGAGCCTTTTTCTAAATCAACTTTAATCTTTAAATGTAAGATTGATTAACCTTATTTCCTTATCTTTTTTGCGGTAAGGCATTTGTCAAAAAAATTATGTGAAAAAAGAAATATTCTATTTTGAGTGTTTCTAAGTTTTAGAAGTTCTTCTTACATGCTTGTATTTATACATTATTCTAAACTCAGTAATTTTGTAAGGGGAGTATAATGCAAGTGAAATTAGGAAGACAATCTTGCTGTCTGATTTAATGGAGGATATTAATATCTAAAGAAGATGTATAGAGCAGGTGTTAAATTAAGAAATAATGAGATACGGCAATATCTTTAGCTGTTACAGGTTGGGAAAAGTAAGGCACAGATTATTTTGGGGGGAGAGTATTAAAGCCATAAAGTGTTCCTGGGATCTGTCCAGCCTTGGCCAGACATGTAGGGAGATTGCCAGAGTGACTGGTAAAGTCCCTGTACCTTGCAGTAGAGGACGGGCCAGTTGTTTGGCCTTCACAACTCAATTCCTAGGACCTTGGTATTTATTGAATGAATGAATGAATGAAGTTCTTGAGACTATGTGACATGTCAGCTTTACAATTAATACCTGTTTAATCTTGCTTACAAACTTATAAAGCAAGTATCATTATCTCATTTTACAGATAACAATACAGTTTTTGCTCTTGGCTTTGCAAAACGTGATTCTTTGTGACAACAAGTAATTAATTGTGTCTTCTAGACTTCTCTGTGTTTAGAATACAGGTTCATGGCCAGAATTCCCAGCTGGACAATGTAGCAGAAATTTGAACCGAGATAACAATTTAAAAAAATAATTTAAACTCTTCCCAGAGGCTTTGCCATGTCCAGCAAAGTTAAAATCTCTACCATCTTTTCTCCCACCCCATTATTACATTCTTTTTTGTTTGGAAAATATTTGTCACAAATTAGTGTAAAATGATTTTTCTTTAATATTTAGGGGTTGCTTTCTGAAGAACTCAAAGATTTTTTAAATGACATATGTAAAAATAGAAAGAGTAGTAGGTAATTAAGGATATATACTATGTGAGACTGGAATGAACCTTGAAGACAGGGTCTGGAAAATAAAATGCAGAATCAGCTAGGGCATGCAGAAAATGCAAAGAGAATAACTACAAGGATGTTTTAAAAGTATAGTTAGGCCTTTTCAAGGAAATTCAAGATAGGCTCACTATTTAAGGACATGTGGTGTAAGATTAAAAAACAACCCCCCCAAAAGCAGATGTACTTGGTCCTATTTTGTTTTAATCTTCACTAAGTGAGATTGTCAGTCAATCAATAATTTTTTGAGTGTCTGCTGTGTGAGGAAATGAAGACCAAGATAGACAAAGAGATATCAAGAAAGCATTTAGCTACACACATCTGGAAATGTGAGTAAAATTCAAGTCCTCATTCTTTGAAATCACTTTCCCCCTTTTTTGACTCTCCTGTATTTTTAAGCAGTGTCGCTATCTTTCTTGCCATTCTATCCTTCATTTTCCTCAGTCCTCACATCCCCGTCTCGAGCCCTGTGCATCTCTGTTCTGCAGCATCTTCTGCACTCACGCTGACCTCTGCCTTCTCGCCACAGCTGCTCCATTTCTCTCCCTGACTATTGCACCTGCCTTCTAACCATCCCAGCTGTATTACTTTGCTAGGGCTGCCATAGCGAAATACTACCGACTGAGTGTCTCAAACAACAGAAATTTGTTTTCTCATAGTTCTGGAGGCTGGAAGTCCAGGATCAAGGTGTCTGCAGGTTTGGTTTCTTCTGAGGCCTCTCTCCTTGGCTTGCAGATGGCTGCCTGCTTGCTGCCTCTTCACGTGGTCATCCCTGGGTGCACACATGCAAATTACCTCTTCTTGTAGGGACATCAGTCAGATTGGGTTGGGGCCCACCCTAGTGGCCTCATTTTAACTTAATCATCTCTTTAGACGTTTCATCTTCAAGTGCAGGGCTTCAACATATGAATTTTGGGGGGATACAGTTCATCCCACAACACCATCTAATCATTTGGATATTGTTCTTTGACAGAGTAATCTTTCCAAAGGGTAGCTCTGATTGTGTTATTCCTCAGAAAAATATTGTGGACGAGAAAGAATCCAGTCCCCTGGTACATACATTGCTTACAGATGTGGGCACTGCTGAAAGTCCGTAAGAATTATAGAAAGTAGGAGAGTTACCAGCAGATGGGTGGTTGTCATAGATATCAAGAAGTGGGGTAAAGATGTTTTCTGGAAACTATGGATAGGTAGTAAGCTTGATGTAGGTCCTCAAAAAAAAATTCCAAGAGGCTTGAGAATACCGAGAAAAGAAAATAACACAGTTAGCAGTAAATAGGGTAATATAAGGGAAGAGTAGAAACATCTGTAGGCTTAATATGTTGCTTTCAATGGAATATCTGACCGAATTTCTCATAACAACCTTCTACGAAAGAAGTAGTTTTCTTCAGGAGAGAGTCTAGAGTTTCTCAAGTTTGGGCTTTCTGGGCCGGGGCCCAAGGACCATATCACTTTTAGTGAACTGGAAAGTATGTTCTCCCTCTAAAAGGTAAACAATTAAAGAAAATCAGTGATATGGATTTATTATCGTGATCTAAAGATATTCTTAACAGATGGCTGACCCTGTTACCTAATTACCACCAAAAAGTGATGCTGTAGATTTTTATTCTAAATCAGAGTTATAATTTTTGCTAGACACTGCACCCAACAATGTAACAGCAGTGTAGCTAATACTCTCATACAGCAGGAAAATTTTTTTAGTTATTTACGTAGAAGTTTTGCAACTCGACTTATTTTTCTTGGAAAGCCCTCCAGGAAGTTACATTACTCAAAGTTAGATATTCTTTGAGTGTTTTAATGAGATTAGAAAAAAACCCAGTTGGGATATCTGTTTGGTTACACCTACGTTGAAGATTTTTCAGACTTAGATTATTTTTGGCCATGCTTAATGATGGAAACTGTAGAGCTTTTGTTTTGTAGAATTCTGGAGACTCTTGGTCTTGCCCATGGGTATCACCTCGAGAAGTGAGTGGGTGCTCCTGTTAGGCACCTCTCTTTTTCTAGAAGGAACCTGATGTCTACCATGGCTGACAGTTAAAGCACATGGTTCTGCTTTCCAGGTAGGCCAGAGAGAAGAACCTTTTAAAAGTCCTACTGTGGGGAATACTATTTATGGAAATCTGATTCAAGGATATATAGTACTCCTCCAGGTTGGGAATTTTAACCTGAGGGTTCCATGGACAAGCTTCAGGTTTCTATGATCCCTTGAAAATAGATGCAAAATATTATGTCAGGGTGTTTTCTGAGGAGAGGATATGTAGCATTTTATCAGAACCTCAGAGAGTTGTCCGTGGTTCAAAATATGTTAAGGACAGTATCACTGGATACCCTAAAGTATGTCTCCTGCCCGTCATGAGAGAACTAATTTGAATGTGTTGGTGTGACCCGGTAGTTTAGGGTGAGTGATTTTTGAGTAACGTCTCTGAAACTTGTCTCTCTGTTAATTCTGAAAAATGTTTAAGGCTGCTCTTCTTTATCTCATTACATACTGTCCTCTCTGAGGTCTCTTGGGAGAAATTTCTCTTTGGTAACCATGTCAGGACTAGTTATGCTTATCCTTAGCAGCCTGTTTGTTTTAACCTTATGGTCTCTGGAAAACTTGTTATGCTACTGGCTTCTAGAAAGCCAAATATGTGGCCTGTTTTTAACAAATCTGATAATCTTAATCCTGGCTTCACCAATTTGTGACTGCTTTGCTGCGTTGTGTCCTGGGCAAAATAAGGTCCTACCAAGGAGGATAGTCGATTCTAACAGGAAAGTCAGAGAAGGCCTCAAACACGAGTGACTGCTCAACTGGGTGTTGGGAGGCAAGTAAGTGTTTGCTAAGCAGCTGACCCTGTTATCTAATTACCACCAAAAAGCGATGCTTTGGATTCTTATCCTAAAGCAAAGTTATAATATTTCTTAGACCACCCCCCCACCCAACTTTTAACAGTGATGTGGCTGATACCTCGTTCCAGCAGGAGAATTCATTTAGTTGTTTACATATATGTTTTGCAACTCAACTAATTTTTCTTGGAAGGCAAATAAGGGCATGAAGGCCAAGGAAGCAGCAGCCGGTTTGGTATGTTTTGGGAACTGCAAGCAGTTTGGCATGGCTGGAGTCTAGGGCTGTGGTGAGAAGTACGGCCAGCCACAAAGGCAGGGCCTGCATTCTGATGGGCCTTGTAAGCCATGCTGACCGATTTGGTCTTTGCCCTTGAGGCAGTGGGGAGTCAACGAAGGGTTTTAATCAGGGGAATAAGAGGATCAGATTCGGGCTTTTGTAAAATCACTCAGGCAGGTGTGTGGGGGTGATTGCAGGGTATTAGGGTGGAAGCAGGGAGACAGGAAGTTATTGCAGTTGTCCAGCTGAGAAACGTGAACCTCTCAGACCATTGCCTGGCACATCGTAAGTGATGCATACGCACTGGAATAGAAGGGTCTCCATTTCGTCAAGTGAAAAATGGAGATTATTGGAATAATACTGAAAATATTACCACATTTGTGAAAATGCATACACACAAAAGAACTATATACTTGTGGAGTAAATTTGTAGACTAAGGTCTGAAAAGGATACATACCAAACTGCTAACAAGTGCTCCTGACTTTGGAGGGGGAATGGGATTGGGGAACACATGAAGGGGAATCTTTACTTCTTTACTTATGTATTCGGAAAATAATGTATCCATACATATTTATATAAAATTTCCAAGAAGAGTGCATGGGGTGTGAGGGAGTGGAGGCAGATGTTGGATGCTAATCTCGGGGTGCATGAATGTGAAGGGAAGGAGAGGAATAGGCTGGTAACCAGAAGGTTCCTCTCTTGTGAGGGCAGAGCTGTGGCTGGGTCTTGGTCATCAGTTGCACAGATGGACACAGCACACCAGTTGATGGTTGGAGCATTGCTCAACCTGCACCTGCCCCTTAGAAGGAGCCCACTCCTCACTCTTGGCTTATTTCGCCTAAGTCCCACTCACAGGTGCAGGCCCTTGATCATTATCAGCACAACTGCTTTACGTTGCTTAGGGAAATGATACTATACTTGAAAGCAGAACATTATTTCTAAGTCACTCTATGTTCTAAGTCAAAGCACACCCCAAATTTAAATCTAAACATATTCTGCATAATGTATTTTACTTCTCTAAGATGCGAGAATCATAACTGCGTTCTTTGGGAAACTCCTCCTATATTAATGGAACAATGACTTGGGAGAGATGGGAAGGGACTGGATCAGAACCAGGGATGGATTAAGTTTAATGGAAGGAAGGAGACTCTGGGATGGGAGGAGAGTAGTACAGCTGCATTTTGGACTGTCCCTATGGACTGGCTTTGGTAGATGAGCAGCAGTGCTCACTGGAAGTCAATCAGGCTTTGGAGTCTCATCATAGAGGATAGCTGTGCTGTGTGGAAATGCTGCCTGGGGCTCTGACAGGACAGATGCTGATAGCCTGTTAGGCTGATAGCCTAGCAATTCCATTTTTAGGAGGCCTATATTAGTGTTCTCCAGAGAAACAGAACCAATAGGAGATATATATGATATATAAAATACACACACACAGATAGAGATTGATTGCTTTTAAGGAATTGGCTCATGTGATTATCGGAGCTGGCAAGTCCAGGCCTGTCAGGCTGGAGACCCAGGGAAGAGCCAATGTTGTGGTTCAAGTCCAAAAGGCCATCTGCTGGCAGAATTCCTTCTTGCGCAGGGGAGGTCAGTCATTTGTTCTGTATTACGGAGAGCAATCTGCTTTACTCAAAGTATGCCGATGTAAATGTAAATCTCATCCAAAAACACCTTTACAGACACATCCA
This sequence comes from Equus quagga, assembly GCF_021613505.1. Lineage (NCBI taxonomy): Eukaryota > Metazoa > Chordata > Mammalia > Perissodactyla > Equidae > Equus > Equus quagga. The sequence goes on from NC_060269.1 coordinate 15,503,777, forward strand.
GAATAATGTTTAACCAAATATCTGGGCACCGTGGCTCAGCCAAGTTGACACATAAAATTAAACATCACAGGGCCCTTGTTGGCATAAATCCCACGCTGGCCTGAATGTCCAGAGAAGAGTGAATAAGCCCTATCTTGGATAGGACCAACTTATTCACTGTGATGCCCCAAGGACGTGGGTCAGAGAGTTCCTGATGGAGGCGCTAGACTGGCCTGTCAGTCCTGAGAGGTTTAGTTTTGCTTTGGTTCCCAGCTCACCACTGAGGCCCTAAGGAGGCTCCTCCTTCCATGGCTGGTGCTCACCAGGGGACATGGAGTCTAGCCTCTCTCTTCTGGTTTCTCTTTTCCTTCCCCCAACATGTGTGGATTAGTTTTACTTCTTTAGGATTTCTGAAAACAAGAATAATCTTATTCCAGAAGAAGGACATTATAAGATTAAACAATAAAGGATTCCCAATAAGATCACCTACCTGTGGAAATGTTTTAGGCTGCTCTTGCCTCCATGCTGGAGACCTGTGGTCGTGGGTGAGATTGCTGCTGTCCCTGTCTCTGTCAGCTGCCCTCTCCTCCAAAGGCTCCCCTGCTCTTCTCTTGTCACAGAGCTGCGCTGGCCTCAGATGCCCGTTCCTGAGAATCTGGATGGCAGAGGGGAGCTGAGGCTACAGTCTGATTAGGTAGAACAGGTGCTAGTTTTTTTTTAAAGTCGAATTCTGTTCTGTGATTGGGAATGTCTGTTGCTTTTGTCATAGCATCATCCTCCTTTCTTGTGGAGGAAAACTACCTTGATGAGAAGCAGGGATATCAGCATAACTAGAGGCACTTCTGGTTTAGGTTGTCCCAGCCTCCTGAGAAGTCTAAGATGACACAGAAGTCAGGGAAGGTGGATGTCGGATGCCTCCCTCTTTTCCGAATACATCACTGCTGGGCCACGAGCAGGGGAGTCCTTCTAGGTCCTGCACATCTCCCTTGCCTGCACCCTGGACAGTTGGGTTTCCTTGACTGGGTCTCTTTATCTTTGTGTCCTGAGGGTCAAGATGCCTCCCCACTGGGAAGCTAAAAGGCCATGCCAGAATATTACCAAATACACAAATATGTCAGTGTGCTAATATTATAGCAAAGTGGCACAAAGTGACAAACTCTTTTTGGTGGCTTAGTTGCTGTAAAAAAAGAGATGAATGTGTTCCACTAAGTGATGAGTTCATCTTGGCTAGCACAGTGTGAGTGGACAAGTTTTTAGGTATGGGAACGTTAAGAGACTTCACATCTGTGATACTTAGTTTTTTCTTTGCGGTAGTAGTTGACGTTCTCTCCAAGAGAGAGGTGTGGCTGTAGGCTGGGCAGTTTGTGGAGCATGGTGTAAGTTGATACAGCTACTGTAGAGAACGCGAGAGGAAAGAGAAACTGGGATATGCCCTCAGTTACTGAACACTTGGCTGAGGACCCACCTGAGGCAGGGAGACCTCACAATCCTAGTACACCAGTTTGGATGGTTGTGTCATTTCCAGATACATTTCCGTTGTGTATGGTCAACAATGCAAATGCAGGAGTGGAGAAGCTAAATGGCTATATTGATCCAGAATTGGGGCTTGGCCTTAGAAGTGCTAGAAAGAAGAAGCAGGAGAACTGAATGATGCTCTAGAGTTTAGACTGATAAGGAAGGGAAGCCCAAGAAGCTAAGGACTGGTAGATAAACGTAGAGTTGGGATTAGTAAAGTCAATGAGGCTGAAAAACCAGCAGAGGGAAAGGAGATTATACCATATTGGAGTTTAAGAGGAAGCAGCTCTTGAATGATGGCCTGGCCATGAAAGTGGTAAATACAGGTTGCAAGGTTTGATAAGCCAAGGATCTTTTTTTTTGAGGAAGATTAGCCCTGAGCTAACATTAGGGCTCATCTTCCTCCACTTTATATGTGGGACGCCTGCCACAGCATGGCTTGCCAAGTGGTGCTATGTCCGCACCCGGGATCCGAACTGGTGAACCCCAGGCTGCCAAAGCAGAGCGTGCGCACTTAACTGCTGTGCCACCGGCCAGCCCCAAGCCAAGGATCTTTGAGGCTGGGGTGTTGGTGAGTCTCCTACATGAATGATGAAGTCTTTCAAGATGATGACGAGATGTGGGGTGCCAAATTCCAAAGTTTTCAGTGAGTGACAATGACCAATCAATGGATGGCACCAACAAGGAGGAAGAGAGGGTGTCATACCCACATAGCATGAACCTTGAAGGAGGAAAGACTTTAGTATGGTAGTGGGAAAGTAATAGTTGTGTAGATGCCATTGTGGAAAGCCAGAAAAAGTCTTAATTACCTAAGATGGGAGGAACCTGATCCCAGTTGAAAAAGTCCATTCAGGAGAATTAGCTGGACTCCACTGTGCTGAGCTCCCAGTGGTGTCATGGCACATGGTGACCAGTGGCCCTGAGGACTTGAGTGTTGCAAGGGGAGAGGTCTAGATGGGGTGAGGAAAACATCTTTGGGTAGAGAGCTGGTTTTCTATTTTAGAAAATTGGTATTGGAACAGATGATCTATAAAGCCTTTTCTTGGTTTAAAAGTTCTTTCCATGAATCTGAAAAAATGCAAATCAGGAGTTTGATCCCTTGTATTGCCTGAAAGAATGTGCCTAGTTTCTGAATCTTCTTCTCTTCATGTGAAAATCACTGTTCCCTTAGAGACAGCCAGTAGAACACTTTAGAAATTCTTGGGAAAAATACATAATTACAGTCAAAGGTGTGAGTTGAGCAAAATGAGATATATTTGTTTCTGGTCTTGGAACAATTTACTTGGGAAGGCCAGACTCTCTTCCATACCTGAGATAAGAGATTTCAAGTCAGAGCATCTCAAACAGAAGCACTTTCTGTGCCTCCAGTCTTTCCTTATTCCTCCATAAGTAGTCCTGAGACCACAGTGGACGCCTCTATAGTTGTCTGGATTTTTTTCTTTCTTTACATAGCATCACATATCTTTGGGAGGACGCGGAAAGAATAAATTGAGTCAGGAGAGCAGACAGGGTAAGAGAAGTAGAAAGTAGAAGAGGGAAAGAAAGAAAGAAAAAACAAACACACACCTGAGAACAAGAAAGAGAAGATTTAGGCTGAAACAGACTTTCATATGCACAACTCCTGAGGAATGAGTGGTGGGGGGCCCTTGGGCTCTCTCCAGAGAGTGGTTCCACATCTGACAAGGAGAAAGAAGCAAAAGAAAACAAAATGACTAGCCTTTGTGGCAGAGGGGAAGGAAATACACCCAATAGTTGTGATTTTAAGCTCCTTTTTTGGGATGGAAGTGTGACTTCTAGAGCCAGAAGCTATTTACTTTACTACTTGTGTACTTTTGTGACTTTTTTTTTAACTTTATAAACTATAGCAGTTAACTCTGTCTTTTTATTAGTGTTAAAACAGAGTATAAGGAATAAAAAGACATAGTATAAGAAGCTTTTTTTGGGAAGATAAGACCTCTTCTTGGTATTTCCATCCATTCCCTGGCTTACCCCCTACCTCCTCCATTCCCACACAACTGATTGCTTGGAACAAGGCACAATTTTAGCATTATTTCAACCAGCTATTCCTTGCAGAATGGCCAATGAGGAAATGCTAAGAGTGATACCCTTTCCAGGGACAGTGTGGTTCAGCTGTCAGCAATAGAGGAGGATTAGGACTGCTGATCTTTGACCATAGGTCATTGGGTGACCTTGGGGAAAGCAATTTACCAACCTGGGACTTGGCTTCCTTATCTTTGAAAAGTCTGGACTAGATGATTTCTAAGGGCCAAGTTGTAAGGATTTTTGACTCAAATTCTGCTAGAGGTTCAAAAAATCAGTTTTTGGGGAGGGCTGCTAATGTAATCAGAACTAGGCATGGCCAAAGGAAAAGAGTATGAGCCCAGAAAAGAGGACACTTCATGTTGGGCCTGTCCCTGGAGATGGCCAGAGTGTGATCCTAATGATATGGGCGATAGATATGTGAGGCCAGACTCCATTAGCCAAAAGGTGACTCTAAATGTGGCTCTAGGAGACACTGTTTTTACCAGAGTTGAAGTACAGAGGTAGAACAAGCAGGAAGTGGCTTTCTACTTAGGGGCTAGCATTGATTCCTTAGCTAGAATGTGTCGAACAGCTGGCCCTATCACTCCCCATAGCCTTGTTCTTTATTCTCACTCCTCTGTTAAGGTTATTCTCATGGCTTCATCTTTCACGGCTGTGCAGGTGACAGGTAGACCTGGGCTTATGTCCCATCTGTGCCTTTCTAGTTGTACGATCTTAGGTAAGTTACTTAATTTCTTTAAATACCAGTTTCCTCATCTGCCAAGTGGGGATACTAGCTAATGATAGCTACTGTGTTAGTATTGTTGTGAGTATTATTAACACAGAATAACGCAGGCAGAGTATTTAGTATAGTACTGTCAAATGATAAGCCTTTAATGGATGCTAGCTGTGACTGTTGTTTATTATTCCTAAATCTGCCTTTTACAGACTTATATCTCATCTCTCCTCCAGTGCTTCAATTATCTATTGTTGTGTAATGAACATCTCAAAATTTAATGGCCTAAAATAACCATTTTATTATTTCTCCTGATTCTGTAGATTGACTGTGGTTCAGCTGAATGGTTTTTCTGCTAATATAGCTTGGGATTGCTCATGTAGCTGCAGTCAAATGGTGGCTGGGAGACGAATATCTAAGATGGCTTTGCTTACATGTCTGGCACTTGGCAGGGGGAACTGGAAGCCTAAGGACCACTTTCTTTCTCTGTGTGATCTCTTCATGAGACTGACTTGGGCCTCCTTACATAGTCGCTGGATCTCAAGAGCAGAGGTTCCAAGAGAGCAAACTCCAATGTGTAAGTACTGTTTACATCAGGTTTGCTAATGTCCCATTGACTAAGTTCAGTCAGTGTGGCCCAAGACTGGAGTCAATACGGGAGGGGCTACACAAGGCATGACTATCAAGAGGTATGGTTCCCTGGAGCCACCAAAATAAGTCTGCTGCATCCAGCCCTGCTGTGTGGAAACCATCTTCATTTGGATGTCACTCTGTTAGCTTGAACCTAACTAACTTCACTTCCAATCAAATAAGCAATTCATTGTTCTTTTTTTTTTTTCAAGATTTTATTTTTTCCTTTTTCTCCCCAAAGCCCCCCAGTACATAGTTGTATATTCTTGGTTGTGGGTCCTACTAGTTGTGGCATGTGGGACGCTGCCTCAGCGTGGTTTAATGAGCAGTGCCATGTCCGCACCCAGGATTCCAACCAACGAAACACTGGGCCGCCTGCAGCAGAGCGCGCGAACTTAACCACTCGGCCACGGGGCCAGCCCCCCAATTCATTGTTCTTTTTGATGAGTGTGGAGCTGGTGCTGGATCACAAGCTGGATATCCTTATTTTATCAACTTTCTTCCCAAATTATTCCCTATCAGTTTCTTATTTCCAAGTTGAAAACCTAAACACAAGTTTTTTCCCCATTCTCATTTTTTTTAGCAACATGTAGACTTCATGAAACCCTGGTATTTATTCCTTTGTTCTCCACCCTCACTGCCACCATCAAAGTCCATGTCCTTATTATCTTACACATGAATAGCTGCAATAGCCTTTCAAGTATATTTTATGTGAACACCACTTAAACATGGATGCATTTATTTTTAAGAAGCTGCAGTTTATTTATAGTTCTCATTGCATTAAACCTAACCTTTCTGCTTGTTTTTTCTGAGTCCTTTATTTGTCTGACTCTACTCCCTTTTATACCACTCTTTTTTTCACTCTTATATGTTATCTACCCTCCAGAATCAGAGAGTGAGGAGGGAAGGTACTTCATAACAGAGTATAAGTCCATCTACATTATAAATATCTTAGAACACAGAGGGGAAGGGAGGAGGCAGTGTAGAGGCAGAGCAAAAGTCCTGAGGGCAAGATGTAAAGTTGAAGGGATTTTATTGTTGCTGTTTGTGTTTTTGAGAATTAGGTAGGAGGAAAAGGAGGAATCTGATATTTCAAGGGGTTAGAAATTAGATCTCCTTTAATGGAATTCCTTAATTTTTAAAAATCTTGAGCTGTCTTTTGTTCTTTGCACTCCTGGCTCAGCTGGGTTAGACATCCGCATAGCCTGGTTTTATTGTTATCAGGGGCGCCAGGGCGCGTGTTCTAGTGCTGTGTTTGGCACACAAGTGCTTCATAAATGTTTACTGGATGAAGTATATAAGCAATTGGTTATATTCATACTTTTTAGAAACTAAAATTAACATCAACAAAGTCAAATAAAAGGGTGTATGGTCTTATTAAATGGAGATAGATGCAGAATGCAGTTTCACAAATTATCTTCACCATTAAAAGTAGACGTTTGTTAAGCACTCAATACACGTGCTCTGGACACTGAGACTGTAGCTGGGTGAATTTAGCTGGTTACACTGTATAGTGAGAGTGCCAGTTTCTTCTGTAGATGGAGCATATAGAACGTGGTAGGAACATGGGAAGAGAAAGCCATTATATTTTTTCTTTTTTAGATCTATGAGCCTTGGGATCAGATAAAAATTTTAAAAATAAAACATTGAAACAATAGTTTGCTGCTTGTATGAGGAAACATTTTAAAGTGATTAATGTAGAAAGGCATTAAGCTAAGGAAGTTAACAAGCACATTCAGTTATGCACTGCCATTACTTTGATACTGTTCATTTCCGTTCTGAAGGCATAGTAATTTTGTGAAACCAGTGATAGCATTTAACCTCAGTAATTGAGATGTTGGAAGATCTGGGTTCGGATCTCAGTTCTGCTGTGTAGACTGTACCTGGAAGGAAGTGGCAAACGTTTTTGAGGACTCTCTCCCACCTCACCAACTTTCAACCACAGATTCAAATATCCTATTTTAAAGAACTCAGCTCCGGAGTAGTCCACTTAACTTTATTGACTCCGACTTCAAGGCAGCTGCGTTGTTGGGATGGAGCCATGGCTTTTTTGCCCTGTGATCTTGTTTTGTTCCTTTAAATTCTCAGCACAGCTGAAGAAGGGGCCCTGTTTCTTCCCGGAGACTTTCAGGCAAAGGAGCTGTTGCCAGCTTCCCGCTCCGTCCACCAGCTATGTCATGCAGGGGATGCAGGGAAGAATTTTCCTTGGGAGGGCCTCCTCAGAAGTTTGGAGATGGGCCTTGAGCTCTTGGCTGGAAGCAGGGTTTTCCGAAGTGGAGGCTGCAGTAATGCTCGTCATTGATTGAGAGACGTGCTCCTCGGGCTATTTTCATGAGAGTCACATAAAACTCTCTTGTCTTAAGCCTACTTTGAAAGGTGTTTTCTTAATGATTTTACCAGTCAAATAGAATGACTGTGTGGGAGAGTGCAGTGAAATAACTGGAACACTCTGGGCGGCTTCCCTTCCCCACCCTGTGCCCCTGTGTGCCTTTCCCCCGAAGCTCCTCCTTTCTCAGGCACACACTTGCCGCTCTGTTTTCTGTTCTGGAGCTGCCTGAATTGTGTGATTTTTGTAGATGAATCTGAACACTTCAATCCAGAAAGAAGTGCCAGGAACACAAACAGCCCAGCTAATTGGCGTTCACCCCTAGGGGAGGGGCATGGCCGACCAAGCTGGTTGCATTATCTCTATGGAGCATTTAACTTTGAGAGAAACCTCAGGCTCTCTCCAATCATCCAAGAAGCATTGGAAAAAAGGAGAAAGAATCGCCAAGAAAAGGCTGTAATCAGGAGGTGCTCCATCTCTTGGGTATGTTGGTTGCAAAAATACTTGCTTGAGGCAGCTTATATTTTTGTTGTTAATCTTTATTTGAGCTGCTTGTGATTTCAGGGTGCTCTGGCCAGGTTAATAGCCTTTGATACAGAAATTTTTAACTGGTGACCCACAAGCCAAATTCCTGTCACAGACTCTCTGTGTGTGATACAGAGTTTAAAACTCTGCGCTTGGCTGGCGCTGAGTGGTGGCTGCCCCCTAAGTTGGGGGGTGGGTTTTGTGGTTTATCACAGCCCCCACTATTCCCTACTCCTCTTCATCTTTTCACCAAGCTGCTCCACTCTTGTGTGTTACTTGCCTGGTCCCTGTACGCCATTGAGTTTGCCAACCTGCTTTTGGTACAAGTGTTTTCACAGTGTTCCTTGAACGCCGAATTCCATTTACTCTGAGACCAACCAAAGGGCTTGATAAGGATTTTTCAAGAATTGATTTGTATTATAGAACTAAAATTTAGAAACATTCGCTGTTGGTTTTCAGTGAAAATATTTCTCAGCTTATAGCAGTGGCCAACTCTGACTGAAGGTCTGACTTTCAACAATTTGTTCCGTCTTAGGATATTGACTTCCTCAAAGGCCTGTCTGCGGCTGGCCTCAGACAACAGAGCAGCTCTTCTAAGACCTGGTGTTCCCACCTCCCGCTTCGGAAGGCCTCTGCCAGAAGACATTTTCTCATGAGTGGCGCAGATGCCTGTGCCAGGGGCCGATGAGCTTCCTGTTTATTCAGTAAACATTGTAGGAAACACAAAGAAATGTGAAGTGATCTCAGGTTCTGGGGTCATCAGAGCAGTTCTTGAAGTTCTTTTACTAATGAAAAATAGAAAAATTTGTATACAGTCAGCTAGCTGAGGCACAATCTTCTTGTTTTCTCTTTACATAACCCCCTACCACCCCTGAAGTTTTTAATATGGCCACAAACAGGTAATGTAAGTGATATTTGAGCTTCATTCTTCTTTCCTTGCCCCCTCTCCCCTCACCTTCTAGTGGAAGTATTCAGAGGCTATGAAGAACAGAGAATGGAAGAAATTGAGAACCCATGGTGGCAGAATAGCCCACAGACCACATAATGAGCCTCTGAATAATTGAGAATTTGATAATGAGAATTTGATAAGCCATCAAAAAATAATTTTCAAATATTGATTCCTCTTAGAATCATTTCATAAATTTTCCCCATGATTCTTAGGATAAAATCCTTAAAGTTTAGTATTAACTGAAACTTTGCATCTGATTTTTATATTATATTGTATTGTATTGTGTCTTATTCCATGTGCCCCCATAGGACCAGCTCATAGTGAGTCAGCAATGAGTTGTAGAATGAAAAAAACCTATATACAGTTGGAGGCTAATTTTTTGGTCTATGGGTTATTCTACCTATGGGTTCTCAATTTCTTCCATTTCTCTTCTACCATGGAAACTGAAGTTACAGTAAAAATAATATCAAGAGGAATCTATCTTCTTTACATGACTTGGCTTTAATTTTTTTCTCTCAAATAAATCCATGTGTCTTAAAGCACATATTTCAAATGTTAATTATTAAAGAGCTGAGATTTTGAACTAGTTGGCTGATTTTTTTTAATTAATTTTTTTATTTAGAGTAATTATTGATTCATGTGCACTTATAAGAAATAATACAGAGAGATGCCATGTGCCTTGTACCCAGTTTTCCCCAATGGTAACATCTTGCAATACTGTAGTACAATATGACAGCCAGGATATGACACTGACACAGCCAAGATACAGAACACTTTCCTCATCACAAGGATTCCTCAGGTTGCCTTCAGGGCCACACTCATTCCACCAACGCCACCTCTGGCAGCCACCAATCTATTCTGCAATTCTATGATTTTCTGGCTGACATTTTTAGAAACATTTCTCCAACAGTTGGCCTCTGGGAAGAAAAGACCATTTAACGCTTTATAGGGTTGATGACTTTGTAGGTGGAAGCTGGTATTTGTGGATGCATGTTCTCAGTGTTGCTTTATGTTGCTGTGCCAGGAGACAGTGTGGGGTCTTGAAGTACAGATTACCGAGACTTCAACTTCTGGCAACTATTCTGGCAACTATTCTTGCCAGAAAATGCCCCTGCCAAAGGTTGATGGAATTTTCCTGCTTGAATTACACTACCTCCATAAAGCAGGCCAAGAAATGTGCTTGGTGGCAGAGCATTTCTAGCCTCTTCCTGACACTAGGGTAAGTCAGATACTGTCAGGAGGCCCTGGCAGCTGTGGAAAGGGTGAGGGAAGGTGTTTTCTCTACCTGTTAACCTGTTTTGACTATTTACTGATGAGTGTTGGAACTGCGAACTCTTTTTCCTCTCCATCTTTGAAGTTATCTTTGCTGCTCTGCAGCCCTACTTTGACCCTGTATTGCACCTGGAGCTTCTGGAGTGCCACAAGATGCCACACAGTCTTTTCCTCTTTCTTGCTGTCAATCTGACTTAATTACCTGCTACCACTATAGAAGTAAAAGCCATTGCCATTCTTAAATAAGCTGCTGTGTTATTAGAAGGATCAGGAATCATCTGATGTCTACAGCTTTTCAGGCATTGTATTACACTTGCTCTTATGTGTAGCTCAGCTAGCCCGGTCACTTCTGTTTTAGGACATGAAGTACGAAATCCAGTGGAAGAGATACTGGAGGAAATCGATTTTTTAAAAGGTTTTTATGGATTGGAATTGCTTGTAACAGCCTTGTCTTTGCATAAATCAGCTGTATATTTTCATTTTTTTATTGCAGAAATTAAATGTTATGGCTTAAAAGTAAAATAATTGTGGCAAGAAATTTGGTATTTTAGATGTATATCATACTTATTTTTATTTAAACTGTTTAAAATGTTTTGTCATCATCAACAGTCTTCAGTGTCCATAATAAAAACAATTTCTACTTTATGGATTTAACAATTGATCCTCATAAAGATTCAGCAGACTCATAAAGCCATGACCTGATTGAGTAATGGTGAAGGAATTCATGGATTTCCAAGTTCTTTCCTCCCTTCCTTTCTTCCTTCTTGTTTTTTTTTTTCTTTCACGTTATGTCCAGTTTTAACCTTCTTTGCAAATTGGAGTTGCTAAGAATTTTAATGAACTATGTGTATTTCTAATTTTCTTATCTATAAACTTACCTACCTAGTTGAGTTGTGAAGAGAATGGAATGTGTGGTTTTGGAGTTCTGGGATGATTTGCAAAAGGAAATTATAAAAAAATGAAAGTTTAATGAGAGGGGCTGTGTGAAGTTTGTTAGTCATATTTGTGTTTTGTTCATCAAAAAAAGAAAGGAATAAATAAATTAGGTTACTGATCTTTGTTATTTATCTGATGATTATTTCAAGTACTCCCTAATGACAACGAATAAGAGGCATAAACTGCAAGAGAAGCAAAAAGTTTATTTGGAGTCTCGAGGATTGCCATTTGGGAGACACAGATTCAAGTAGAAACTCAAATGTGCTCCAATTAATGGAGAGGGGCTCAGGGTTTTCATGGGGAAAAGGGAGGAAGATGAGGTAAGTTGTATTAAGAATGAGTTCATTTGAGCCAGATGGGGAAAGGACAAACTTGTACTTCATTGATTTGTTAATGATTTGGTCATCAGCAAAGTCCAGTTTTATCAGTCCTTACAAACCAGATATTCTTGTCCTTACTGACTTATTGGAGTGCTAGCGGTTTGGTCCATTTGGGAAAATAAAGAAAACAAGACATGCAAGGCAATTCCTCTGAAATGGCTGCTCTGCCTCTATTGTAATATATCTCCACTCCTGTCATCTTTCACATTATTTATCTGGAGATTGAAAGTTTTTCATTTCTGGCAAATGAGTTTCTTTTGTGACCTAGGCTCCTCTGTCAGTTATCTGTGTGTTAGAAGTTTTCCATGCCTGGTATACAGCATTAAATTGGGTGATTCCTGATAGAAGACAAGAAACCAGTGGGTTATGCCTTGGAATTTACTTATCATTTACTTGTGAATTTCAGTTCCAAGAAGACTACTAAATCTCAGTTATTTTTTTGACTCAAAAACATAATTCTATTGGGAACTCTATCACTCAGTTTTAAATTAAAAATGTTGTTTTGAATGAGTAAGTAAGAAATTAAAATGTGTGCAGTGTTCTGAGATGAGGATGTCGGGAAAGATGAGTTCTTGTCATCTGTAGACCAATATAGTGAACCTTGAAATACAGTATGAGACAACTGCTTTCTCATTATCTTCGTGTACTAAATTGAGAGTTTTTGTTTGCTTCAGTTCCATATTACTTACATAGGAAATAATATTAATGCTTGCCCAACTAAAGAAACACCATGTAGTTGCCACTGGAATGTAAGCTGCATGAGGGCAGAGACTTTGTAGATCTTGGTTACCATTGTTTTTCTAGCTCCAAGAATAGTTCCTGATGCCTAAGAGGCAACAAATACCATTTTGTTGAATGAATGGATAAATAATAAACACAGGATAATAGATTGAGAAATTGTATAAATTGTCTGTGTCTTCTTTGCAGTAAGTACCACTTAGTTTATTTGTCTTGAGAATAGTGAAACTATAAATTTATTTGCTATAGGTAAAGAATCAGCCTCACCACGGTGAGACATTATCTACAGCATAAATGGCACATTTTTGAAGTATGCCACAGCCACATTTTGTAGGTCATACTTACCCTCTCCTAGATATTCTTACGTCCTTGATCAAGTACCAGTTTTCCTAACAAACAATATAATTCCTTGAATCTCAAAACAAAGCAATAGAAAAGAAGCAGGTAGAGTAGGAGGCCAACATATTTGATGATTACTGTGTACTAAAGCTTTTACATATGGAAGGAGGTCTGAGATCATCTAATCATCCCTATAACCTTGTGTAATAGCAATTATTTTGCATTGTGCAGGTGAGGTGGTAAGCTCAGCTAGGAAGTGATGAAGCCTGATTTTGGTCCAGTTCTGTCTGACTCGAAAATCCATGCATTTGACTCTGTGTTACTTTTTCTGAGTGCTACAAACTAGTTTCTATGGTTTATTTCAGTCAAACTTCTTGAAGTTGTTTGCATTCACTGTTTCCAAATTTTTACTGTGGTTAAACCCAGTGGATATTTTTCAGTCTTATATTACCTGACTTCTTCTGTACCATTTGACACTGAAGGTCTTTTTAAAGGTCCTGCTTGAGATCTGTCTTCACTTGGTTTTTACTCTCTCTTGGTCTTCTATCTCTGACCACTCTCTTGGGGTTTCGTTAAATTTATAGAATATTTGGGAGGAGAAGTGACATCTCAACTATATTGAGTCTTCTCCTTTGCAAGTATGCATAGCTCCTTTTTAAGTCTTTTAAAAATGACTTTCATTAAAGTTCTGTAATTTTAATTTAAATATTAATATAATTTAGTTATCACAAATGGTATCTTTTTTTAATAATTACATGTTCTAACAGTTTGTTTTAGGTTACAGAAATTCAATTGATTTTTATATATTCTTATATCAAGCAACTTTGCTGAATAATTTCCAATAGTTCATTTGTATTTTATTTTGACTTTTAAGAAACTTTTTACTTGGGAATAATTTTAGATTTATAGAAGAGTTGCAGAGATTTTACAGAGTTCCCCTGTACACTTTACCCAGCTTTCCCTAAGGGTAACTTCTTACATAACTGTGGCACTTTTGTCAAAACTAAAAAAGCTGATACTGGTACATTACTATTAACTAAAGTACAGACTTTATTTGGATTTCACCACTTTTTCCACGAACGTCCTTTTCTGTTCCAGGATCCAATCCAGAATGTCACATTGCTTTTAGTCTCTTGATTTTTAATGTAGAAAATTGTATGATCTACAAAGAATAACAGTTTTGTCCCTTAGTTTCTGAATGTGTGTGTGTGTGGTGTAGGTATCAGGTGTGTATATACATAGCTTCCTGCCCTGGCGTGGTCTGACCATTCTTTTCCAGGCTCTGCTTGCTCTGCATCCTCTGCTCCCGTCAGTGTTGGTGCTCCCCAGGATTCTCTCCTTTGCCTTTTAATTCACACCTGCTCCACACTGTTCTAGAGGATTTTAGCCATTTTATATCTCCCTCTGTGGGTTAGGTGCAGCCTGTGTGCCCAAGGCAGTCATTGTTTGCTACGATTACCAATCTTTATTTTTAGCATAGATTTCTTTTTTGAGCTCCAGATTCATATAGCTGGTTATCTTCTGGATATCTCTATCTGAATTTTCCACAGACTTTCAATATGCCTTAAGGGAACATGTCACATTGTCCTCTCTTGCCAACTTGTCCCTCCTCCTGTGTTTCCATCTCAATAATCTCCCAGTTATCCAAGACAGAGAGAAACCTGGGACTCATTCTGGACTTCTCGCCTCCCTCTCTTCCTCCCTTCTTTCTTTCCTTCCTTCCTTCATTTCTAGTCTCCTTCTTACCTCCATTCCCTTCATGTCTCCTGTTAATTCTGTTTCCTTCATTCCTCACATATTTATCGACTTCTCTCCATCCCAAAGATTTCATTAAAAGCTCTCATTCTTTCATCTCTTTCACCCCATCAGACTTCTTAACACAGTATTCAGAGCCTCTGGTCTCTCTGGCCTCATCCTCTCCCATGATGCCCTCTTTCAAGCACACACAACACCCTCACTCTCTGTGCTAGCGAGACCTAAGGACCTGATGTTCCCTGGATGTGCCATGCTTTCTCTCCCTTTCTCCTGTGGAAGTTATATAAGGGTGCTTTTTTTGGGTTCATACTCTGTCTTTTCCTGACTAAGTTGCTAATTCCTTCGGTCTCCATTCAGTTGTCACTGCTTCCAGGAAACCTTTAATCTTCCAGGCATGGTTAGGTGTACCTTCCGAGTGCTTTCAAGGTAGCTTGTGTATATTTCTCTCACAGCAATTACAATATTGAGCTTGTTTAGTTATTTACCTGTATACCATGCCTCTTCTCCTCGACAATATTGTCCGTTCTTCCAGGTCAAAGTCTGATGTTGTATTTTCCTTTCTGCTTCCTATTATTTAGCACAGTACCTGGCACATAGCCGTTACTAATAACTGTTTATTGAATGAATGAATAGAAGTATTCACTGTCCTTGAAAACACTGACTTGACTGCTTCTGAAAACCATATTCTGTCACCAGGGACAAACCTCTCTAAATGTCAACTTCCTTATTTATAAATGAGGAGGGCACACTGGATGATCTCTGAAGTCCTTTACAGCTCTAACAAATTGGTGTTTATGATTTTAAGATTTATTATTCTTGAGCATATTCAAAAGAAAACAAGGTACATTCTGGAGGAAATTCCAAAAAAGGAGTTCCAAAATATTTTGAGCAATGGTGGTAACATTGAAATAATAATTTGGCTTTTTGGTTATACTGCATAACAAAATGTGTCCAGTGCCTATGATCTGAGCACATGAACATTTGAGTGGTTGATTTATGGTGATCAGTTTCTGTTCCTTGGCTTACATATCTACATCATTTTAGAAAGACTGTGTAAATTCTCCTTTGCTGAAAGTTTTCAAGTAAAAGTTAGAGGGCTATTCCTCATCCATATTGTAGATGGGATATGAGACATAATTGTATAATGATGGGACTAATTGACCACTAAGATCTTGCCTAATGACGAGATTCTTCAATTTTGTGGTTTAGCTCTTTGTTTTTATGCTACAATAGAAAAAAAGTTGAGTTTTAAGTTTGGGTAACACTATTTATTTTTCCAAGTTCATCCCTTACTGGATTTAATATCAACATTAGAAAGCCACCTGAAATATATGTTTATCAAAATTGTTGACTTCCGTGCATCCAAAAACTGACTATAATGAGTGGTCTCCAGCTTGCTGAGATGACCTGCGTTAAATCAGTGTCCAAGGTCCAATTTAGAGAGGTCTTTTAGTGTAGTTGCTTTTTTTTTAATTTTAAAAACTTTTAAAATGTAAAATACAACATAGATAAAAAGAAAACCACAAAAAAGAAATTTGTACTTTAATGAATTATTACATGGTGAACATTCTTGTGGTGAACATCACTCAGGTCAGAAAACAACTTTGCCAGCCACCCTAGAAGCCTCTCTGTGTCCCCTGTCCCACTCACAGCTCCCTGCCTCTCCAATAAAAGTATGCAGATTTTTATTTTAATCTTTGCATTTCTTCATAATTTCATCACACCAATAGGCATCCTTGAATATTCTCTAGTTTTGCTTTTTAAAATATATGAATTTTAAGCCTTTTTAAGTCTCAGGTCCTCCTTCCATCTTTTTTTCTCTTCTGTAATTGATTGTTGAGGAAATTGGATGATTTGACCTGTAGAGTTTCTCAGTCTGGATATTGCTGATTGCTCCAGCTGTCTAGGACTTGGCTGTTTCGAAGAAGCATGGCTGTTTCACGCCTGGTCCTGGAATGACATTTTACCTGGAACATCATTCCCACTTATGTCCCTACCCTCTACCTTGTTGATGAGATTATCTCCTACGTATCCTTCAAAACTTGGCTCAAACCTCATCTTCCCTAGAAAAATTCCCTCACTTTCCATCTAATAATGGCTATGTCCTTTTCTGTAGTCTCATAGCACCTGTATAAAACTCCACTACGACACCAAGGACATTGCTGCAGTTGTCTTTTTTACCTGTTTTTCTCTTGCATGAGATGCTTTTATCCACCAGACATTCACTGGATATTTCTGTGTGGCATTGTGCTACTGCATGGGATACAGAGATGGATAAGGTGCAGCTCCTTGCCCTCAGGAAGCTCACAGTCAGGGAGGGACAGACAAGTGTGGTACAAAATTGTTCTGAGTGGAGGAAGCAGGATAACATGAGAAATCAGAGGAGAGGGTTCCTAACTTAAACCGAGGGGAGAGGGGAGGAGGGAACGACGACAGAAGGTTTTCCCGAGTAGATTATAATTCCAGAATCTAGCTCAGTATGTGCCACAGAATAGGGGCTTATTATACAACAAAAAGGAATGTTCTATTTATGGTCATTTGTTAAGCACTTTTTAGGTGGCAAGCTTCATATTATCATGGAGAAAAATCTTCTTTTTTTTTGCTTTTTTGATAGCTATGGCAGACACTTTTCAAGTGTATAACTAAAAAGCTGGCTTGAAGTATTAAAGTAGGGTTTGGTTTTTATATAAAAAACTGATGAGGGGCCGGCCCTGTGGCCGAGTGGTTAAGTTCGTGGGCTCCGCTTCAGCAGTTCAGGGTTTCGCTGGTTCAGATCCTGGGTCTGGACATGGCACCGCTCATCAGGTCGTGTTGAGGCGGCGTCCCACGTGCCACAACTAGAAGGACCCACAACTAAAATATACAAAACTATGTACCAGGGGGCTTTGGGGAGAAAAAGGAAAAATAAAATCTTAAAAAAAAAAAAACCTGATGAAAACCAAGCCTTCAACATCTATCTAAGTATAAGAAAATAAATAAATATTTTCCTATTTCCGGGAACTAGGCTGAGGATGACAGCTTCCTTAGTTACGCACAGAAGGGGATGGATCATCTGTATGGTTCAGAAGAGTTGATGGTTAAGTCATCCTGCACTTTTCAGAGCCAATTTTTATTAGCTTGTTTGTGTATTATATCGTTTCATTTCCTGAAAAGTGTGGGCAGTTTTGCAGTGTACTCTTTATGTGGAAATTTAATATAATTTCTTTCATTCCCTGTTCTAAAGTACTTCATATTTAAAACTACTCCTTTAAGGAGACCCTCTCCCTCCTCTGCCCCCAGCAAATGAAACATGTCTTTGGCTTATGCCTTTATTATGTTGTAACATCCAATGACTTTGCTTACTAAGAGTCTTCTAAATCTCAAGTGTGATTATTTTATTGTATCTTTCCTCCCCATGAAGCCAGTCCCATATGGAACAATGACAACTAAGAGGCTTGTAATGTAACCAGAGTTAATTTCACTGGGCTGTACTGTTCGGTGTCCTTGAGTACTGGCTGAGATGTCCTTGAGTACCGGCTGAGATGTCCTTGAGTACCGGCTGAGATTTCACGTTGTATAGAATCTGCAGAGTATCTCAAGGACTCTATCTGGAATAGTAACACAGTTTTTACACCTGTTATGGACTGATGTTTGTCTCCCCCTCAAATTCATATGTTGAAATCCTAACCCACAGTGTGATGGTATAAGGAGGTGGGGCCTTTGGGAGGTGATTATGTCAAGAGGGTGGAGCCCTCATGAATGGAATCATTGTCGTTATAAAAGAGACCCCACAGAGCTCCCTAGCCTCTTCTACCATGTGAGGACACAGAGAAGACAGCTGTTTGTGAAACAGGACAAGGGCCCTCACCAGATGTGGAATCTAGCAGCACCTTGATCTGGATTCCTCAGCCTCCACAACTGTGAGACATAAGTGCTCATTGCTTAAGTCACCCAGTCTATGACATTTTGTTATAGCAGACCAAATTGTCTAAGACAATACCCTTCAATACATTGCTACTCAGATTTAACACCAATTGCCCAATGAACTGCCTTTGGTTACTTTTTGTTCTTTTACAACCCAAAAAACTTATATTAGAAAGTTTCAAATAAATACAAAAATAGAAGAACCAGTATAATGAACTCCATGTACCCATCACCCAGCTTCAGCCTTTAGCAGCACATGCCCAATCTTGTTTCATATATACCTCTGCCGGCTCTTTTCCCCGCTACTACTAGATTGTTTTGAAGTATATCTAGACATCATATCATTTCATCAAATCATTTAAAAATGACTTACATAGATCATTACATGAGTTCTTTGTATGTATTAGTACATATTAGATACATAAATGATTAATATGTTATTAATCTCTAAAAGATAAGGACTTTAAAACATAATCACAGTTCCATTCTCATGCCTAAAAATTTAAAATTTCCTCAGAAGCATAAAATATCCAGTTAGTGTTAAAATTTCCCCTATGGTCTTATATATATATTTTTTATGGTTGGTTTGCATTAATCAGGATTCAAACAAGGTTCACACATTGCTTCTGATTGATATGTCTCTTAGATCTCTTTTAATTGAGAAACTTCTTCTCCCTCTTGGAATTCACGAATGTGATTATTTTCCTGGTCATGTTTAGTATGGCACATACTTGGTATTTTATTCTAGATTATTTTAAAATTTTGACAATATTAACATTTTAAGTTCTTATTGTAAAAGTAACAGATGGTCAATCAATAAAAATTTAAAAATAACAAAAAGTATACGCAAATAAAATATTATTTTTGTTTTATCACCCCAAAATAACTGTTAACTCTTTGGGATTATTTTCTACTAATCTGTCTATATATTCAAGTGTATAATTTTTACATAGTAAGTATTCCCTTTGCTATTAGTTTGGGCTTAATTTGCTCTTTTTTTTCTAGTTCTTAAAGTAGAAGTTTAGATTTTCGTAGTTTTTTGCTTTTCCAATATAGACACTTAAAACTATAACTTTCCCTTTAAGCATGTTGAGTTTTCATTATCATATAATTAGAAGTATTTTCTAATTTCCCTTGTGATTTCTTTTATCTGTGTTTTGTTTGGAAATGTATTGCTTAATCTCCAAATATTTGGGGGATTTTCTCGATATCTTATTGTTACTAATTTCTAATATAATACTCTGTATGATATCAAGCCTTCTAAATGTATTGAGACTTGTTCATGGCCTGCATATAGTTTATTCTTGGGAGTATTCCTTGAAAAGAATGTTCTGCAGATGTAGAGTATAGTGATCTTTAAGTGTCAGTTTGGGCATATCCATATGCAAAAGAATGAAGCTGGATAGAAAAATTAACTCAAAACAGATCAAAACCTAAATGACAAGCTAAAACTAAAACTCTTAAGAGAAAAGCATAGGGGTAAATCTTCAGGACCTTGGATTAGGCCATGATTTCTTAGATATGACACCAAAAGCACAAACCACGAAAGAATGAATTTGATTAATTGGATTTCATGAAAAGTAAAAATGTTTATCCTTCAAAGGACAACATCAAGAAAGTGAAAAGACAACGCATAGGATGGGAGAATATATTTGCAAATCAGATAGCTGACTAGGGATTTGTATCTAAAATGTATCAAGAACTATTATAACTCAGTGATAAAAAGACAACCTAATTAAAAAATGAGCCAAGGATCTGAACTGACATGTCTCTAAAGAAGATATACGTCCTGTGGCTTAGTGGTTAAGTTCGGCATGCTCCACTTCAGTGACCCAGGTTCAGTTCCCAGGCACAGACCTAGACTACTCATCGGTGGCCATGCTGTGGTGGCAAACCACATAAGAAATAGAGGAAGATTGGCACAGATGTTAGCTCAAGGCGAATCTTCCTCAGCAAAAAAAAAAAAAAAAAAGAAGATATACAAATAGCCAATAAGCACATGAAAAGATGCTCAACATCATTACCCATCAGAAAAATACAAATCAGAACTACAAGATATCACTTCACACTCAACTAGGATGGCTATAATAACAAAACAAAACAAAACAACACAGACTGTAACAAGTGTGGCCTGGATGTGGAGAAACTAGAACTCTCATTTTCTAGTGGGAATGTAAATGGTTGCTTTGGAAAACAATCTGACACTTCCTCAAGTGATTAAACATAGAGTTACCAGATGACCCAGTAATTCAATTTCTTGGTATATACCCAAGAGAGATGAAAACTTATGTCTACACAAAATCTTGTACACGAATGTTCATAGCAGCATTATTCATAATAGCCCAAAACTGGAAACAAACCAAATGTCCATCAACTGGATGGGTAAATCAAATGTAGTCTATCTATTCAAAGGAATATTATTTGGCAATAAAAAGGAATGAAGTACTGATAAAGGCTACAACATGTAAGAACCTTGAAAATGTTACACTAAGTGAAAGGAGCCAGTCACAAAAGACTACATATTGTATGATCCCATTCATATGAAATATCCAGAATAGAAAATACAGAGACAGGAAGTAGATTAGGGTTGGGGATGGTGGTATTTGGGACTCAGGAGGTGAGTGCTAAAGGGTGTGGGATTATGAAAATTGATTCTAAAATTGATTGTGGTGATGGTTGCACAACCCTATAAATACACAGTCCTCTGTTGCTTAATGACTGGGATACATGCTGTGAAGTGCGTTAGGAAATTTCATCGATGTGAGAACATCACAGAGTGTATTTCACAAACCTAGATGATAGAGTCTACTACACACCCAGCTATATGGTACTAATCTTATGGGACCACCATCTTATACGCAGTTCATAATTGACAGAAATGTTGTTATGCAGCACATGAGTATACTAAAAATCATTGAATTGTATGTGCACTTTAAATGAATTGTATGGTACATGAATTATATCTCAGCCTGTTAAAAAACAAACAAAGGAACCAGGGGCACCAGCAGTTCAGGACAAGAGCCCTTGATAGTACTTTTTACATCATGGTGACTTTCGAAAAAGAGCTTCTCAGCTGTAGTTAACTGATTTGAACAATTCAGGTTCACTAGGCAAATAAGCATAGGATGGCTTACTATGCTAGCAGAGTTAATATTTTTTTAGCATAGTTTCCAAATGACTGTGATGTTAAGAAAAGAAGGAAGTCTCAGGGGAATGGAACTTACCTGATCTCAAAAAAAGTCATCAAGTTCTTGATAATGTTATTCATATATTCCATATTCTTAGTGATTTTTAAATTTCTTCTGTCAATTTTTTTAAAAAAATTTTCTTATTATTTTTTATTTATTTATTTTTTTGAGGAAGATTAGCCCTGAGCTAACATTCACTGTCAGTCTTCCTCTTTTTGCTGAAGAAGATTGGCCCTGGGCTGACATTTGTGCCCATCTTCCTCTATTTAATATGTGGGACACCTGCCACAGCTTGGCTTGATGAGCCATATGTAGGTCCACGTTCAGGATCTGAACCGGCGAACCCTGGGCCACTGAAGTGGAGTGCATGAACTTAACTGCTACACCACTGGGCCAGCCCCTTCTTTTGTTAGTTTTTGCTTCAGATATTTTCGAGTTCTATTATTAGGTGCTACACATTTAAAATAATTATGTCTTCTTGATGTATCTGACCCTCTTATCATCATGAAATAACCTTGTTCATCTCTAGTTATATTATTTGCCTTGAAGTCCACATCATCAGATATTAATATAGCCATACCAGCATTCTTATACTTAGGGTGTGCATTTTACATTTTTTTCCACATTTTTACTTTCAACTTGTCTGTATCTTTTACTGCAACTTGCTTGTATTTAAAGTGTTTTCTTCTAAACAACATAGTTGGGTTTGCTTTTTTTATCCTGTTGACAGTTGTTTCCTTTAAGTGGAGTGTTTAGTTCATTTACATTTAGTGTAATTATTGACATGTTTGGGTTTAATCTGCCATCTTGGAATTTGTTTCCTAATTTCTTCATCTGTTCTTTGTCTTTATTTCTCCTTTCTTGCCTTCTTTAGGTTAACTGAGTAGTTTTTTGTATTCCCTTTTGCCTTATAGCCCAGCTGCCAAATGTTTGGTAGGTCAGGAGTCAACCTTGCTCCTGAACTCTACCCCTGGCTTTCCTTGTCTTGGAAGATCTCTCTTCATCCTGCTTTGCATTTGATGAAGGCTCAGTGCTTCTCAGAGGGATTTTCTCAGCCTTGTCTTTCTCCCAGCCCTCAGTGGACTCCTGCTTTGTGTTCAGCAAAGGCCTGAAGTACTCAGGCGTCTCTCTCAGCCCCTCTGTTCTGTCCCCAGCCTTTGGTGTGTGGTGGTTGTGCACTGGGTGCGAGCTCTGTGGGAGAGAGCTGTCAGGCGGGTATGGGACTGCTCTCTGATTAGGGCTCCTCAGAATTCTAATTCCTCACATTAGCAGCAACTAAAAGTTTGTAAAAGTTCAGCTGGTTTCTCCATACTCTCCTTTTTGGCAGGTTTATTCTTCTTCCTGTCAGAGAAGAAAGCAGCTGGTCATCTCTTTTTTGGGAAGGGATCATCATCTGTATGTGGAATTTAGTTCATTTAGGTTCTTTGTGTCTCAGCTCTGATGGGTTTTTAAAGAAAAATCTATGATTTTTGTGGCTTAGCCAGCTTCTTCTTGTTTTAGGCTCTAGTTATTTTTAAAGTTTATATTTTTATAATTATATGGCAATGGAAACACTTTTCAAGCACCTACCATTAATGTTTATTTTTTAGTGTCTT
Organism: Equus quagga; assembly: GCF_021613505.1. Taxonomy (NCBI): domain Eukaryota; kingdom Metazoa; phylum Chordata; class Mammalia; order Perissodactyla; family Equidae; genus Equus; species Equus quagga. Next base: position 15,526,565 of record NC_060269.1, read on the forward strand.
ATTGAACAACAAATCCCTAGTGTGGAATACCCAAGAAATCTGTAAAAGGCCAGTGAATAAGTGAATGATGACATTTACTTTGGTATTAAGTCACTGGTATTGGTCATACGTTAGTATCCATAATCTCCCTTCTGACCAGTAATACTCATTTACAAGATGGTAGGCTAGGGCTAGGCTACAGTTTATTGATAAGGTGCTGAAAGAAGTATAGGGATTGATTATGCAGTCTTGCCTCATGAGCATTTATACAACATATGGATATCTGAACCTTATTTATTGACATTACATAGGTATGATGTTAATGTTTTTTAAATATAGGAAATACAGAAAGGTGTATGGTGGGAAAGAAGTCTATCCCATTTCTGTCTCATCTCACTCAGTTCCCCTCCCTGGAGGCCTGCACTGTTACCAACTACTCTCATTTCTTTCCAGAGACCATCTATTAATAAACCAACATTTATTTGCTAATTGTATGAGTTAAGAAGAGATGAGAATGTATTCAGAATTAATATGGCCTCTCTAGATCATTTTAGAGCTGTATGCAAGGATTTGCTCATAATCGTTAAGATAATTTTGGTTATATTTGTTAAAAATAAAGCTTATTTTCTACATTTCTCAGTAATGTTGTGAAAAAGACAGCAATCTTTTTGTTTCGTTTCCACGTCTTGATTATAGTTCTCTTTACTTTGTATTATCTTTTGAGATTCTGTAGAAGACTTTTGTCTGGTAACTTCAGGCTTAACTAATGCTGTGCTCTCCGGAATACAGGAGTGACTGGTGCACGGAAGAGAATCAGACATTAAATGTCCAACAGATGTCTTTTTTTAAAAATGTAAATTCTCAAACATTCATAAAATAGTGAGAATAGCATGATGAACGCCTGTGCTTCTAAAAACTATTGACATAGGTTAATCAATCTTCTTTTATTTATCCCACCCACTTTATAAAAAAATGATTGATTGATTACTGGGATATTTTTAAGCTACTCCCAGGTGTTATATCTCATTTTACCTGTAGGTTGCTCTAGCTGATAGGAAAAATTTTAAAACATAATTACTATGACATAGTCATATCTAACAAAGTTAATAATAATTCCAGAATCTTTCAAACATTACTTTTTCATGCCATGTTTTCCTAGCTACCTGGAAACACCTGGGAAAATTAAGTTTACTTTATGTTTCTAATGTTATCCAAATAATAGTATCTGATTTCTAAAATTTTGACTATTCAGTGCTTTTTTTCTACTGCTGTCAAGAATATCCTAGATATGTTCATAGACCATAGAATGACCTGTGAAAAAATTCATTCTTGGACCAGGCAAACTTTATAAATACTGTATACTTGATCCCCTTATGGTGATTTACATTGCAGGCTATGAGGAGCAAAGTTCTGAGAAGTTTGGCAATAAAGAGTTAACAGGCTTACCCAAGAATTTCCTAACTTTATTGGCCCCAGAACCCTTTTTTAATGTAACATCTGTTAGCCAAAATACATTTTGGGGAGTGGTGTTCTAGGTGGGAGAATGCTTCTTCTGAGCAGCAAAATAGAAAATTTTAACTTTCTTTTTATCTGAATTAATTAGATCATTATTTGTCCATATGGCATGATCATCATAATCATGTAATATTTATTTTTTGTTTTCCTGCAACCTGTGTAATATTGATAATGTAGTGTAACAGATAGGTCATCCTCTTCAGGATCTTACCTTCTGAAAATCCTTCATGACACTGTATAAGCAAATTAAATATCAGCATTTTGTTTTTCCACTAGATGGATACCTGCAAAAATAAAAATACAGCTGTACATCACAATCCCTCCATAAAGACAGATAAATGCATTGGTATTGTACTGAAGGGGAAGCGAGAAATAAGATGTGTAGAAACTGAAGGAAATACAAACCGAAAGATAATAGAGAGCAATTAGATTATATTTTATTTGTGAAGAATTGGTTAAAAATAACTTTTAAAGAGTTTGAACTGAGACAGTAGCATGGAAATTCTCGTAAGTGGTTTACATTTTTATGTACTCTCAAAATATGTTCACTTAAAAAAAATGTTAAGCAGTTAACAGGGCCAAGTGGAGGCTAATTGCACAGTAAAGAAAAAATTCTCCATTCTGTGACTCTTCTCTGCTCACTGACACATGGTGGGAAGGAAGTCAAGAGGCTCTCCTGCGCTCGTAGATCTGCCTTTCCTCCTTGCTGAGAGAATTTAATTCACATCCGTCCCCTGTCCCCCCACCCCGCCAATCCTCCGGAGTGGAATAGCTGGTTGCTCAGGTGTATCTTGTGCTTATATTGCATAAATGTGTAGATGGCTGTTTTTTCTTTGATGCTACAAAGGTCTTTTTTTCCTCATTACTTACAGTCAAACTACAACTTCAAGCAGAAGAGAGAGGGGTTGTGTCTATCAAAGGAGTGTGTGCGAACCGTTATCTTGCTATGAAGGAAGATGGAAGGTTACTGGCTTCTGTAAGTAATGTTTTCTGTTTTTGTAGTTTTTTTCTTTGTTAGCTTTTATTACTGTTAATTTGCTAGCATTGGTATTTATTAAATCTTTTTTAAGGTTTTGCAAGTATTATATCATTTTATCTTCATATTCACCCTATGAAATAGAGAGTAGTATTCTCTTTATTTCACTGATGCAAAAACAGAAGTTCTGAGGGAGTAATAAAGTAACTAAGAAAACACAGTTCATGTGAGGTGGGGCCTGGATGACGCTTGAGGTGTCTCGACTCCAGAGCGTGAGCTCTAATTCACTGCATTTTCCTGCCTTCCCTGCAAAGCTATTAAACTACTGTTAAAAAAATTCCTTATACTGTGCAGTTATTTGCTGATCAGTTAGATGGACATATAAAATTTTGAGTATAAGTTTTTAAGTTTATTCTTTCACATTTGACATACAAAACACTTGCAGTGGAGAATACTAGTTGAGAATGTGGGCCCTGGACCAAGGTACAGATGCTGTCTCTGCCGCTTATTAGCTGTGTGTTCTTGGGTAAATTATTCTGAGTTAGTTCTCTTACCTGTAAAACAGAGACAATAATGATCCTCTCTCACAGAGTTTTTGTGAGGACTAAATTAGCTAATTTATATCAAGTGCCAAAATCAGGGTCTAATACATAGCAAGTCCTCAAAATTGTTACTTCCTTCTCATGTTACTTCTCATTTATGTATAAGCTCATTCAGGACAGCAACTTCTCTCTTTTTACTTTTTATCACTGCTAGTCATGTGTCCTAGCTCCTGGCTAGTATTCTTTCCACTAATGCAGGCTGCCTGTCAACTTTCCCATTATTGTTAGAACTAGGATTGCACATCTGTTGAGCAGACACAGTGTGTGGGGAATGGCGCAGGGAAATAAAACCTATAAAAGACACAGACCCCACTTCTGTCTGGCTGGCGGAGTAGGTTGGACATGTTCCTGAAAGTGTGTATATCTGCATACACAAACCACAGCCATAATCCCAATACCAGCAGCCAGTTATAACCTCTCTGTAACTTTCCTCACAGAAGGGATCTAGGAGTACCGAGCTGTTGTGGTGTTTTGAGCTATACAAATAGTTTTTGAAATTTTTTCTGAGTGAAGACCTTTGGATTTCTGGAGGAACTGAAATAGACTTACAGAGAAAAAGAATATTTCAACCATCTAACTGATCATCTGACAAAGATATATTCATGTTGATATTATCAATTTATGTGATTTTTGCAGGATAAATAACATGTCTTGGTGTAGTCCCCCCCCCCCCTTTTGTAGTTGAATAAATTTTAGAATCCTCTTCAAGAATAGCCAGTACTTATTGAGTGTGCAGTGTGCCAGATGCTGTGCTGGGCATCAGGGTTATAAAACTAAATACAAAATGGTCTGTGCCTTTAATGAGTCACAATCCTGGGGAGACAGAAGTGTAAGTAAATATTTGTAATAATGTATCAGGGTTTTAATGTGTTCCTTCTATATCTTGTATGCATGCATAGTAATATAGGAAAGGAAGTCAGAAGTATTATGATATAGGAAGTAGTAGGAAAGGAAGTGATTAAACTTGTCTAGGTTAGGGAGGATGAGCTATAAATAGGATTTTAGATGATCTAGAGGAAGTCCATCAGGCAGCGGAGAGCAGAAGGAGTGGAGATGAGGGTATAGATAATGCACAAAGCTTACTAGGCATAACTCTAGAATCACCAGTAATTCACCACTGCTGGAGTATAAAGGGCAAAGGAAATACAAGGTGGAAGGAAGAGATAAGGCTGGAGAGGTAGACAGACCGCCTGCTGAAGTACCTTGTGCACCATGCTGCTATAAGCAGTGGAAAGCCATGAAAAGTTTTAAGAAGAGACACAGTCAGATTTGAATTTGAGAAAGATCACTCCAGCAGTAGAGTAGAGGATGCATTTGAGGGGCCCAAGACTGATGGAGGGAGACCAGTTAGAAGGCCATCATAACAGTCCAAGCAAGTGACGATGAGAACCTGGCAATAGCAGGACAGAGAGGACTGAGGAAAGTGCTAGCACTTGAGATTGATTAGATCCAGGAGTGGAAAAGAGGGAAAAGTCAAAGATGGCGCCTAGATTTCTGGTTTGGATGAGAAGGTAGAATGAGAAAGGGGAAAGAGGAAAAGAGCAAGTTCTGGGAAAAGGTAATACAGGTTAAGGTTTAGACCTATCTAGTTTGAATTGCCTAAGAGAAATTCAGGTGAAGATGTTCACTGCATGGTTGGAATTATGAGTCTGGAGCTTAGAGGAGAGGTCCGTGTTGAGATATAGACTTGGGTGTTATCAGCGTATAAGTAGCGAGAGTGGATGAGGTCTCTTAGGCAAAAGATGTAGCTCTAAAAGGTTGACTACTTGGGACTTTCACTTCTTCCACTGTTCTTGTGTTTTTTTCTACAAGTCTGTTGTCAGTTCTTGTAGCAATATAATTCTTTGGGAATCTACCAAAGAAGCATTTAAAATATTTCCATGACAGGGGCCAGCCCCGTGGCGCAGCAGTTAAGTGCACACATTCCACTTTGGCAGCCCGGGGTTCACCAGTTCAGATCCCGGGTGTGGACATGGCACTGCTTGCCAAGCCATGCTGTGGCAGGCATCCCACATAGAAAGTAGAGGAAGGTGGGCAGGGATGTTAGCTCAGGGCCAGTCTTCCTCAGCAAAAAGAGGAGGATTGGCAGCAGATGTTAGCTCAGGGCTGATCTTCCTCAAAAAATTAATTAATTAATTAAATAAAATATTTCCAGGACAGTGAATCAGTGGGTAATTTTGCATGACCTTGATCTTGTAGAGAGAGGAAGAGGCGTTTACCCCTACTCTTCTCACCTAAGGATGTGACAAAACACATATAGTGTGGATCACCATGGCTTCTGCAATAGTATTGGTTTGGCTATTGTCAGACAGTGAAGGCGGAGAAAAGAAAAGAGATGCATACATTTGCTTCTGTCATAACTAACAGTGGACAACACTGGTCAAATGGTTTTAAAGCTCTAGCCTTTTCTATGTCTGTCTGAATCTAGCTCAGTGAGTGACTTGAGATTGTTGAGATTAGAAGGTCCAGTGACCTGATGATCATAGTGGCCCTGTCAGATAGTCATTGGAGGGGTTATTTATCTCGAGAACATAGGATGGAATATAGGTTCATCTGTCATGATAAAAACATCCATAATTGTCACAAGTGATGGAAACAGAAGCTACTCTACTTTAAAGTGCGTTTCTGAAACTAGTGGGCTTCATAAAAGAGGAGACAAATTTAAGACAATAGACCTGAAAACTGAACTGTCTTATTCTTACAGAATTCTCTACAAGTTAGAATTCAGAGAATTCTGACCTCTTCTCTTGGGTATATAGGCAGTAAGCTTCCCAAACTGTTGATTCTGTACCACCAGAAGCATAAGGTGCTCTAAAATTAACAGTGTTTTCTAGTTTCTTCCTTAGCTAAGCAGGACTTTTCATAAGATTGAGGTCATAGCATTGTATTTAGTCTTAAATAGGTTTCTGTTTCCTTGGATGTGTGTTAATTCTTCCTGATACAACAAATTTCTTACAGGTTGATGCAGTAAGAGTTAATTTAGCAATGCTTAGAAATTTATCACAAACTCTCTGTAGGGACAAAGCCACAGCTGTTACACATAAATGGAAAATTCAGGGTTTATCAATTTCCTTTGAGGAATGGCACCAGCCAAGATCCAGTTGCCAGCTCCCATCATAGCATCTATTCCTGCCAAGTTCACGAATTACTCTCTACTCTTACCACTCAATTTGTGTGGCTTGCTGCCTTGCCTTTTCAGCAGCAATTCTATCTCTTTCAAATTAGTCTGGGTGGGCTATGTCAATTTTTAGATGAGAAAGTAAGCACCCCTACTCCAAAACCAAGGAGGTGGTGTTGGTGGTTCAGTAAGTGGCATATCTCTCTGAGTCAGATGCATAGGCATTGAGCTGTCAACAATAGCAACTTTTAGGCAAGAAATTAAAAGTCTTGACCCTTGGTTATTAATATCATTTGTGCTAGCATTTAATGGATTAAGATGAATCACTGATGGGGAACAACACCATAGCCAGGGATGTCAGCAGAGACCTCACTCAGGTGACAATGGGAAGAGACAGCTGGCATATAAAAAAGGAACCAAAACAAAATAAAATTAAAAAACCACTAGCAGCTTTTGGTAGAAGTCCAGTGTTGTGACTAGTAGCCATCATTTGAGGATGCAGGTGCTCCTTATAACTTGGAAAAACTTGGGTTTATGACCTTGCACTTGCCAAAGGCATAATTCTTCCCCCTCTTCTACCTGGGGCCCCATTTCAGACTGCTGTGCTATGACACATCCCTGGGTTCTTCTGCATTTTACCCTGTTTGTGGTTCCTGCAGTGATTTGTAAAACATTCTAGTTTCCCCTCAGAAAGAAGAGTACTCTGGATACATCAAACATTTTGGTTTCTAAGAGTCATGTTAGGTTGATTACTACCAGTTGAGAATATGAAAAAAGAATAAGTTGTGTGCCATTTTTTTCTCCAACACCTTCACATATTAATGGCATGAATGCATTCAGGCTAAGGATTTCTCACTGTTTGAAAACATTTCTTAAGAATCTTTTCCCCCCTTTTGAAGCTGTAAAATACAAAAGTTCAAAGAGTAACTATATTTAACTGCCAAAGCCTATATTTGGAGGCTGAAGTCAAGTAGTTCTTTAATACACAACAGACTCATTATTCCATTCCATTGCTGGGTAAATTTTGTTGCTATGAGCAACAGAGTCTCAGAACAAATACTAGGATTTACGATTGCTTAAGTGTTCATGAAATTGTAGATTTTTTAAAAAATTGCATATAGTGAGGTTAACTATATTTTAAATTTAAATCACCAAACAACTTCAATGGTAGCATTGGTATGAAAAAATTCGCCTGGTTTTCATCTGCTAGAAAAATGCACATTGTTTTCTATATAATGCTATAGATTGTGATAACCTGAACAAAATATCTCAGTAAGTATAAGAATGTGTGAGACTTGTGTTAATCCATAATAGTCAAATATGAAAAAATTATTTATATTCTGAGGATGTACATTTAATTACTATAAAAGTAAAATTCTTTTTTACCTATAGAATAACTTGCTTAGTTGTGGGGGCTTAACAATGAAATGAAAGCTACACACATAGTAAAGTAGGGAAAATGCATTTTTGAGGGGCTCAGTTATCCAGATTGACAGTATATACTGATCAAATTTCTCAGAAAAATGCAGTAATTAAAGAGGAATGTATATCCTTTTTAAGAGATAAAATACTAGATTAAATTCAAAGGTTACTGCCTAGTAAGAATTATTGCTTCTTTTAGAAACCAATCATAAAATCTTACACAACCTATATATATATTACAAGGTTAAGATGAAATTTACTTTTAACTTTTCACAATTTGTGTATTTTATTTTGTTCTGAAATAGTCAACACTGATACTTACATCATGTCTGTTTTTAATTCTCAGAAGTGGTGTAATCAGAAGCATTTTTGGATTCATGTTGAGCAAACTCCTTTATAAGCCAAAACTGCAAAATCAAAGTACTGTAAAAGAATAAACAATCCAAAAAGCAGAGCATGGGGAAGTGGCCATAAGGTTCAAATCTAACATTCAGCCGTGGACAAGAATTGTGAGGCCAGTGCCTAAGGAGAGGAGATGGTGGGAGAACTTTCTCTAGTTCTTAATTTCTTTTCTTATTGTATGCCAACAATTAAAGATGGTTTTAAAGGCCTAAAGACTGCTAACAGTTGGGAGGGATCTTAAAGATCATCGAATCCAATCTTATTTTACAGATGAGGAAAGTAAGGCTCAGAGAAGTTCAGTGACTCCCTCAAAGATACAGTTAGTTAGGGATCAAGGCAGAACCAGAACCCAGGTTTCCTGGCCCATCAAAGATCCTCACAGGATCTTTGTCAGGAATTCCTGTTGACTCTACCTTCAAAACATATCCAGAAGCAGAGAGCTTCTCATCATCTCTACTGCCACCACTGTAGTTTAGGCCTTCACTCTCTCTGCCTAGGTTACTGAGCAAGCCTCTCACTGGTCTCTCTGCATCTGCCTTTGGCCCACTGTCAACTTGGCAGCCAGAGGAATCCTGGAAAAATATGTCAGATCATGCCACTTTTCTGCTCAAAAGTCTACAATGTTCTCCATCTTCTTAGAGTAGGAGCCAAAATATTTACAATAGCCTACCTGTCTCTCATCCCATTACCTCTCTGACCTCATTTCTTACTCCTCTGCCCTCCAGACCCTCTGCTTCATCCACATGGGCCTCCTTGCTGCCCCTCACACACTCTAGGCATGATTTTGTCATAGGGCTTTTGCATTAGCTGTTCCCTCTGCTTGGAGTGCTCTCCTCTGATATCCGGATGGTTAGCTCCTTCATCTCCTTCAAGTATTTGCTCAAATGTCACTTTGTCAGTGGAGCCTACTGTGACTGTGCTATTTAATACTGCAACCTAATCTCTACTCCCACCACTCCCAATCCCTCTTCTCCGACTCAGCTTTACTTTTTTTCATAGGATTTATCATATTTTAGCAAAGAATATAATTTACTCAGTTATGCTTATTGCTTACCGTGTGTCTCCCCCAGCTAGAATTTGAGTGGCACAAAGGCAGGGATCCTTGTTCAGTTTTGTTCATTGATGTATCCCAGTGCCTAGAAAAAATATATATGTTAAATGAATAAATGCATTATTTGAACTGTGTGCTTTCTGTATCCCAAAATTACTTGTAAGTAAAAAAAAGAAAAGAAAATTTAATTTGATGTAAACGTGTCAGATAGATACATGGGCAAAGAGTGTTCACAATCTGAAATGTTACTAAGAGCACTGAGTTCTAAAACTCAGATTATGATAATTATGTCACAGGATTGTTGTGATATTTAAATAAAATGATATGCCTGAAAGCAGTCAGTAACCATGAATTAAGGGATTTCCCAGCTCGTGGGCCTTTAGAAAATACGGCCTTGAAGGCAAGGTACAGGGTACAAGTTGTTATAAGCCCTTTGAAGCTGCTTATCCACTTTCTCTGTGATGTTGTTGTTTGTGATGTGAAGAGAAGACCCATGGGCCAGCTCAGTGGTGCAGCAGTTGAGTGCGCACATTCTGCTTCAGCGGCCTGGGGTTCGCCAGTTCAGATCCCGGATGCAGACATGGCAGCGCTTGGCACGCCATGCTGTGGTAGGCATCCCACATAGAAAGTAGAGGAAGATGGGCACGGATGTTAGCTCAGGGCCAGTCTTCCTCAACAAAAAGAGGGGGATTGGCAGGAGATGTTAGCTCAGCGCTAATCTTCCTCAAAACAAAAAAAGAGAAGACCCTCCTTTTCTGTTGTTTGAGATAGTTAGCTGTTAAACAGTGAGAATAGGAAAAAAGCTCTGTGAATATGTTTATAAAGTTAATAAAAATTATATTGCATCATTTTTTAACAGGAACATTGAGATCACAGTCACTGAAGATGGGTTTGTAAACTTAGAATGGAGAGAAGTGAAAATTATACTTACCTTGGGCTGTTAAATGCCTGCTTTTCTTGAGAACTGAATTTTGGCCCTACTCCCTGTTAAAAAAATAATGCAGTTTGTTTTCAAGTGCAAAACAGTTTAGTAAATTTATATGGCTGAACATTCAGCAGACATGCAAGTTTTCCTTCCCTCCCCTCTGTTTTTGTAAAGGTACAAGTAACTTCTGTAAAAAAAAAAAAAATGGGGGTTCCATGATGTATTATCCATTTAATCTCTGGTAGTATTTCCTTTCTCTGAAATATTAGGAATTGGCTGAGAAGGCAGAAGGCAATTATTATTGGCATGGTACGTATCCCAGTAGGCCAAGCATTATAGGGAGTGCCAGCCAGGAAGGTGGGGCACCCTGGAAGCTGACAGAACGCCAAAAAATGAGCATATCAATGTCCTGAGTGATGACTGAATGATGTGGTTAGGTCTACTTCTGGGGAATTAGCCTGTCAAGCAAAAATGGTGACCTTTCATCTCACCTCTATGATTACAATGACTTTTCCTTTCACTCTTTACTTCCCCTCCACTTCTTAATTATAAACCTGGAATAGGGAAAGAGGAAGATTTTTATCACTGGCACTGAGAAATGACAAAGTAACCCAGGTTAACTTCAGTTAACACAAGAAGTGTACTAAATTTCACCAAAGGTAGACTGAAAGTAATGGATATGGAATACCCACATCACTCCAGGTAGAAGTGTTCACTGTTATCACATTTGAATCTTTAAGAGTCCTGTGTATCACAGAGCTGGCTCCCTGTGCAACGTATGTGTCTCTGAAAGGCTACTGGTGATTTATTTGCATCAGAAAGACTTAAGTTGCTTTATTAGTAATGTGTTGCAACAAATGGGCAAATTAGATGTTTGTATTTCAGTTTTTAAAGTTCAGTTAACAGTAGTCAAAACACTAAAGCCAAGTAAATGTCCTGTAAAATTCTCGTCTGCAGAAGCAGATTACAGGCTCTCATACCCACACCCTTACTTTAGATGACTAGACGCATGTTATTCCCTCTTAGGTCTTTCTAAGTCCTTTACTTTTCATTTTGGTTATTATGCCAGCTCTTTTCATTGTTTTGCTTATTGACCTACCTTTTTCTCATAGTTTGTGCCATTGTTTAGTTTATCTTGGAACCAGAGAATCTGGGAAAAGATTCAAGTCTTTTGAGTGTACATTTTCCCAAACCTGAAGTTTCCTAGAGTTGAGTATATAGAAATAATCTGGAATCTGGTACACTCATTAATACTAATCCATAGGTTTATGTCATCTATTTGTGTATACATCTTCCATTTATATGTGGAGATATAAATATGTGTAAATTTATATGATTTTCTATATGAGTTTATCATTCTATCATCCTTCTATATATATATTATCATAATATAAAAAATAAATGATTTTTCCTTTCTTAGCTTAAAGTGAATAAATCATTTGTTGATTTTTTTCCCCCAGAGGTCAATAAGTATCATCAGTGTGAAGTTGATTATTGAATATTTACCTGAAATAATGTGGCAGCCTATTAGATTCCATTACTTGGAGTAGTATTTCCAGGTCTATTTGTAAAGCTAGCTATTTCCACCCTTCCTGATAGTTTAATTGAAATAAAAAGGCAGAGTAGTTTTCCCTCCCACAAGAAAGAGACTTCCAGAAATCAATATGGTCTACATTACATATTCCTCATTATCTATTAGTGTTTTGAGAATGCTAATCATTTATAATGTTCCAATACAATTTTTTGGAATTATATACACTAGCTATTTTCTGTACAACAAACTATTCTTTTTATAGAATAGATGTTAGAAACAATGTCAGCCACTAGAAAAAATTGCTATAATTTAAGGAATTAATTCTGTTTCTGTGAGTAAAGTATTATTACAACCCTTCTCCTTTATGGGAGGATTACCCCAGGGCTACCCTTTCAGTACTGTTTCACTGGAGCTCTGATAAAAGTAAAAATGACTGGGAGAAGTGTGGATGGACCATAAATACCTAACTGGAAGCCATAGCTGTGGGTTTCCCTAAGTCTAGTGTGCTTCTTGTTACTGGGCGTATCCCACTTTGTGGGGACCCCCGAAAGCCGTGTTCATGGGATGTTTCAAGTCTGAGCCAGTGTGGTTCCTACACCTCTATGTCCTCTCGCTGCCCAACACCTGACTTGTCCTTTGTGGGGGCTGGAGAATGGTCCTTGGACTCCTCCGCAGAGCTGTGCTTGAAGCTGTCCTGCTGACATCCTGTTTCCATCCTGCATCCTTCTGCAGAGCTAGATTATGTCAGATTTTGCCCTGTTGAATCTTGCTAGTTTGATTGTCCTGCTGAACCCAAGAGCACTGCTGCTGGTTGAGCAGAATGGGTAGTGTACTGTCATAAATATTTAATGCAAGAACTATAATAATGATAAAAACAACAACTACTACTAATTCTTCCTTTATTTTTCAGAAATGTGTTACGGACGAGTGTTTCTTTTTTGAACGATTGGAATCTAATAACTACAATACTTACCGGTCAAGGAAATACTCCAGTTGGTATGTGGCCCTGAAACGAACGGGGCAGTATAAACTTGGACCCAAAACAGGACCTGGACAGAAAGCTATACTTTTTCTTCCAATGTCTGCTAAGAGCTGATCTTAATGGCAGCATCTGATCTCATTTTATGTGAAAGAAGAGGTATATTTTAGAAATTTGTTAATGAAAGAAAAAGAAAAATGTGTACAGCTATTTGCTCAGTTTGGATAACTGGTCAGATAACCTTTATCTAATAGTAAAATATTTAACCATTGCCTTAGTAAAGAAAAACATGAATTCCTGGAAAATGTATAGAATCCCACTTTTTATAGAGCATTTGCCTTTATCCAGTGAAGCTTCCTTAGAGCTACAATCTTTTTCATACATTTGCTTCATTTGAAAAGAGGCTTTTAAAATCTGCACACTTACAAACAAGTTTCTTCATGGAAATCATACACATTAGAAAATTAAAGTCAGATATTTAGTTAACACAAAATGTTCCCTATTTGTAATATGGTATGCATTAATCTACATGTAAAATTTACCTACAATTTTTTAAACATGTAAATATGAATTTAATCCATTAATGTCATAGTTTTGTACTTGTCTGGCAGTTTTCTATGATAGAGTTTATAGAACAAGCCTGTGTAAACTGCCGGAAGTTCTTCCATGGTCAGATCAATCTTGTCAAACCCTTCTCTGTACCCATACAGCAGCAGCCTAGCAACTCTGCTGGTGATGGGAGTCGTGTTTTCAGTCTTGACCAGGTCATTGAGATCCATCCACTCACATCGTAAGCATTCGTGCTGGCAAAAATTTATGGTGAATGAACACGGCTGTAGGCGGCAGATGATGTACATATCTGACTTCCCAAAAGCTCCAGGATTGGTGTGCTGTTGCCGAATACTGAGGAGGGATCTGAATTCTGATTTTATGCCAGTCTCTTCAAAAACTTCTCGAACTGCTGTGTCTCCTACATAGAAGAAAGATGTACAAATTAATAAGGATCACATTTTAAAAATTTAATCATCAAAGGTTTTCATATAAAGTTAGCATTATCTAAAGGTTCAAAAAGCAAAACTTCACCCTAGGAAAGTAAAAGGTTCAATATAAACTCTTTGCCTTCTGGACATCCTGAAATATCAAAGTATTTTCTTACCACTGTACCTCTAAGAAGCTTTTGAAATACTGAATATTTTTTTGGCTGCTACTTGTAGGCTTACCTACCTGTATATTTTTGGGGTCACATATTCTTAACCTCTTCCTGCTCTATTTCCCAAAAGGTGAAAACATAGGTTGCAAAGCTGCAGTTAATATTCCTATGTATTTCTTCATTATTATCCTGCCTGATAATCCTGAACTGCCGAAGTGTACATAAATCAGTATTGAGAAGAAGTGATCCATTCTTCCTGGTAAAAGTCTGTAGAATGTATTGAACTATGAAATGATTCAAATCTCTCCTGGTGATCTTGGGTGGGATCAAGCCTCTAAAGTCATAGAGCACATTTCTTTATGACCATTTTGTTATACTTCTCTGGTATTCTGTCAGTGGCATTGGCATTTCTTTTGTTTCTTGAGATTCCAAAGAACTTGGATTCATTTCTTCAACACCAAAATGCTCTAGTCATTTCATCAGACATTTTCAAAAAACTTGGAGTATACAGTCATGTGTCACTTAACAACAGGAACATCTTCTGAGAAATGGATCGTTAGGCAATTTCATCCTTGTCTGAGCATCATAGAGTGTACTTACACAAAACTAGATGGTATAGCCCACTACACACCTCAGCTATATGGTAACAGTCTTATGGGACCACTGTCATATATGCAGTCTGTTGTTGACCGAAATGTCATTATGCAGAGCATGACTGTAAAGAATTTTATAATGCAACAAGTGTTTTCACATTTTATAAGGTTGACTTTTCAATAACCTTCAAATTCCTGGGGTAGGATTTTTATTGCCATTGACATATTTTTGTGGCTGCTTTTTCAAAATATCCAGATAAAACTCTTAAATGGGCTTTCTCTAATTTTGTGTCGCTCTGTCATTGTCTCCCAAAGTGTTGACGAGAAGCCCTTAAAAAAGCTCTGTTTCTTGCCCAGTTTGCTGCGAAGCTTCACAATTGCCACAGGCATAGATTTTTGTTCAAAGATCCTTTAAGGCTTCCATTTTCTTGTTTGTAAAATAGAAATTACATTTGCCTTCTTAGTAGTCCTACTGGTGAAGAATAGGCAAGAGACAGGAAGTTAAGGAAAAATGTCTCAATTCCTGTGTGCTCTTAGACTGTCTTACCAATTCCCTGGATATGCTCTTGTTTTTTTTCTAAGAAACAGCTCTGGAAATGTGCACAGGAAGAGTGAAGCTTTCTAAAACATAAGATATTTGTCTGCCATTTTTGAATTATATGCTGACTTCCCTTATAATTGAAATTTGCCATAGCTTAAACATGGTTATAAATTACATTTTTAAACTAAAAACATAAAAGGGGAATTTATGCTAAGGAAAACTTAGTAGGAAAAATATTCTTCAGTGTGGCATACAGTACATGTTTGTTATTAAATGTATTGAAGATTGTGGCGCTAGTCTTAAATTTTACCTGTCATTTGCTGATCTCACCTAATTCTGTCTAAATGTTCATTTTTATTCTTTAAATGCTTTGAAGAGTAACCAAAGGGGTCCTGTTTAGCGCTTAGTGCCACTATTCATGAGTTTGGCATTTAGTTCCTGAGTCTAGCCTGGTTCTATGTCACGGAAGCACAGGATGGGGCTAGAGAGCGAATCTGCCCTCTCAGCAGGCACCACAGCAGGTGATGCACAGTCAGAGCTGCCCAGGAAGCTCCATCAGTTTAACTTGAATCACCATATCATTGACTAGACTGAAAACTGAAAGGGCAAACAAGTGCTTTGGTATCCACTGTATGAGAGACCCCTTCTACTTCAAGATGGAAATCTCTCCCTAAAGATTTCACCATGAATTTAAAGTTTTTATCTAGATAGAGTGCTTTATTCTTTTGTACCTTTATTACTTTAATTTACTGTAAGCAAAACTGAAAAAATATTTGCTGTTTTATAAGTCTGAAGAAAACAGGAAAAGCCAAGAGAGTTTTGTTTATATTTTTGCTGATCGAGAGAGATGTTCAAATACGTCATAGCGTTTAGTTACAGGACAATAATGAAGTTTATATTTGTTATTTCTATTTTGTAATATTTAATAATAGGATTAGGTTGAAATAAAATAAAATCATAGGAAAACTTGTGCAGACTGTGGGTTTTGCTGGTGGTTCCCTCTGACTCTGGTGCACTGATGAGCTCTGATCAGACCCGCTGCTTTGACAGCAGAGGACTGTCTCCCTGTCAGTGGTAATGAGATTTTTTTTAGGAACGCAACTTCTCCATTTTTAACCTTGTAGAGACCTTTGTACTCTAGGGTTTTATATTTTATTAAACCCTGAGGATTGCATTCTATTTTGTATATGCCCCTCTTAATTTTTTTTTTAAACAACTCTGGACAATAGTGCCTCATTTACCTAGTATTATCAAAGAATGAAGGATTCCAAACAAATGTGTTTCCCAGTTAACTAGTGTTTACTACTTCAGAGCCAATATGAATGTTTGCACATTTGTGATGGCAGTATTCCTAACACATTACATATTTTCCTAAATACAGGGTTTAAAGACAAGAAAATAATTTAAATAATTCTTAGATGATTTGGCTTCATCATTAAGAGGAATCTGTCACTGTACTGTGTTATAAAAGAGAAATGCCCTCATATAGACATAATCTTTCAGACCTCTACTGTCACTTATCATTTCTAGCTGTTCAGGGTTTATCAGTTCTAAGGCAAAGCTTTAATTTATACTACTCACAGGCAGTATGGTGAATGCCAGTTGCTGCTTATTTCTTAATTCTCCATGGTGGAGGTATATATATGATCTCTGGAAAGGTGGGTTGTTGTGACAACCACAAATACTTTTAAAAAAGTAGTCAATTCTTAATTATCTGGACTTGAAGGGTTCTGGAGTACACGTAAAACTAAAGTTATACATATTTGGCTTGGAGCTGTGTTTCTTCATTTACATTTAAATATAAGTATACCTGAAATTCAGAAGATCTGTAAAAACTCAAAGGGAAAAAGTCAGTTTGTTTGAGAAGGCAAGACTCCGAAGAAGCAGCTACACACACTTCTTCTGTAGACTGCTTTTTGCCCAATACGGATTGGGTAAGGATGTAAAACAGAAACCTAACTGGTTCATACACTCTCATATATCACATACGGATAGTGTGAGATACTTAGGTGTTCTAGAATAAATGGCCTTCTCTTTCAGCTCTAGCACCACTATAAAATCCTCTTATTTCAACAGAAGACCTAGCAGAATCTAATCAAAAGGTCAATAAGTACCTAAAAACCAAAATTTGCTATGGATATATCTGAATGTAGTAAATTTACTTATAGGTTGTTAGGAATTGGCTATAGACTGCTTTTAGGGCATTTTAATCTGTGTAACATTTTAAAAAATCAAGTTTCAGGTATATATACATTTTTAAATAAAATATTTTAAGATGATTTAGGAAACTGCCTTCATACAGATGTTGGCTAAAGAGAATAGGGGACATCATATTGAGGAAAAAGTCACAGAGAAATAATACTGGTATCAAATGCATTATCTATTGATTTATTATGATGGAGTCTGCATTTGAACCAATGGTTTAAGGAAGACGTAGGAGAACTCAATTTCTATTCTTTTGTCTATTTCTTGTAAAATCAGGACCTAAAGAATTCTTAGCTCCTTTCATATTTCCCTGTCTTAAATGTTGAGCTCACTAAGTTGTTTTAGGGAGCTCTCTCTCATTTGAGACATTCTCATATGAGACATTTTACTATGTTTTAGCTTCCTGACTATTCAAAGTAAACAGTAGATAAAATTTTCATAAAGAGAAGAATTACATCACTACTGCCTTATAATTGGCTTTATAAATAATACTTATTTCACTTAAAAGTTACTCTTGGGACCAGCCCACTGCTGTAGTGGTTAAGGTCATGCACTCTGCTTTGGTGGCCTGGGGTTCGTGAGTTTGGATCCTGGGTGTGGACCTACAAACCACTCATCAAGCCATGCTGTGGTGGTGTCCCACATACAAAATAGAGGATGATTGGCACAGATGTTAGCTCAGCAACAATCTTCCTCATCAAAAAGAAAAAAAAGTTTACTCTTCATTGTTTTATGATGAAATAGTCAAGAATTTATCTTTATTCATAGTTTAATTCCAACAACAACTTTAGTCATATCCAAAATAACCCTTAATGCTAAACTTTACTGATGTATCTCCAAAGCTTCTCATTTTCAAACAAACTAATCTAGAAGCAGTCCTCGACAGAAGAAAAGGTGGTATGCTCCAATGGTATTATTTATACTAGAGGAGTAACTTAAAAGTTTTGCTTCTAATTTTCTATCAGCCCTGAAGTAACCTCTCTGAAATTTTCTGACTTAGTCTGAACCAATTAGAAAATTTGAAATCTTATTCTCAGCTATAGAGCAAGAAAGTAAACACATGAATTTCCTCAACATTTTCAAGCCAATTCAAAATATGTAACATACATACCAATATCTTCTCCAGGCTCTGACAAGCCTCCTGGAAACTTCCACATGTTTTTCAACTGCAGCAGAAAGTTAGAAAATGAAGCTAACGTAGCTTTTATTCAGTAACACACACACACATGGAGACTCCAAAAATCCACTCTTAATTGGTGATGGTGGTTGAGAATTTATTTTTTGGTAATTGCATACAAATTTTTTTCAGCTTCCTTCTTCACTCCTCCCTTTCTTCTTTTTTGGGGAAACTGGTGACTTATGAAATCTTTTCTCACCTTTTTCTTTAGGAAATAGAAGTGGTTTTGTTTGGTTAATGTGATAAACTGTGTGAATGAAACAGGAGGGAAACATCTACTGATTTTGTGTAATTTAAAAAATTTTGCTGCTAGTTAACTATTAACAAAAAAATAGAGGAATCTTACAGATGCTGCTATAAATAAGTAGGAAATACAGTATAAATTTAATCACTAAAGTATGCTATTTTTAATTTTCACTTTTTTTCTGTATTGTGTCCCTAATCAGATATATTAATTTTAAGATTTCTCTTGTTCTCTGTGTTAATGAGTTTATGTAAAAATGTAATTGCTTTTCATGGGTAGTGTGAATAAAATTGATTAAGTTTAAGTTTGTGAGGTTTTTTTGTGTGTGTATACCATTTCTTCTTTTGGTGGGAAGGGGCAGGTGAGAAGATCTGATCTTGGAAAGGGGATAAATATGGAAAATATTGATTAAAAATAATTACGAAATGGCATGGGACAATATTCTTATGGCTGACATGATTATTTTTTCTTGTTAGAGTTATGTTATATCTATCCATCACCATGATAACAACTGAGGAATGACTGAGAAATTATGACATACTCATAAAGGTGCTGCAGCCAGTACACCTTATACTCTTCATTCATAAAACAAATTTTATGGACCTTTTGCTGGACTGCTTTGTGACCCACTCATTTCCTGGACGAGTGCTTCTTAAAGAATGTGTCATTTCCCAACTATGCTAGGTTGGAGACCAGTGGCACGGTTCCCAGAGTTTCCACAGGCTGTTGATTATGCGGGTACAGAATTCAGGCTTTCCACCCTTCCATGTCTGGCTCAGACTTGAGATTAACTTATAAAGTATATTATGTTTTATTTTATTAATGTAGAAATATATCTCTAAATATCATCTCTCCATTAATGCACTGTCTTTGGCATTCCATTTTGAAATGGTTCCAGAAGCTCTGTTGCTACAGAAACTATGCAGTCTCTTGTCTGCTGGGTATTGAACTTCACCAGCATAAATTCTGTTTCTAACAAAAGAAATGTTACAATGGGGCAGATAAATGCTTACCTAAAACAAGTCAACTTTTAAAATAATTAGAGATTCATTGTTGATTAAATTTGGAGATATGAACTTAGAAGGGGAAAAATGCTAGATACAAAGATTGAAAACAGCTCACACAAATTTGATTTTGCTTATTTCATAAAACTTAGGTATGGAAAGTTTACGTATATTTTTATGCTGGTGAGTAATTTGTGATATTTTCTGGCACCAGGTTTAAAGAGCTTATTTATTTATTTATTTTTAGGAAGATTAGCTCTGAGCTACATCTGCTGATAATCCTCCTCTTTTTGCTGAGGAAGACTGGCCCTGAGCCAACATCTGAGCCCATCCTCCTCTACTTTACATGTGGGACACCCACCACAGCATGGCCCATCAAATGGTGCCATGTCTGCACCCTGGATCTGAACCAGTGAATCCCAGGCCGCCGAAGTGGAACATGCCCACTTAACCACTGCACCACCGGGCCGGCCCCAAGAGCTTATTTTTAAAAAGCTTCTTCTCCTAAAAAGCTTGAGCCTGCAGGCAGTTCCTGAGTGGTAGGTGGAGATGCCTAAGTTATGTGGTTTGACAAACCTGGTTAATGTTGTAGCTATGATCAATGGAGAGATGAGTATGTCTTCTCACTTTTTTTTAATATTAAAAAATATTCCCAGGGCTTGCCTGGTGGCATAGCAGTTAAGTTTGCACTCTCTGCTTGGTGGTCCGGGGTTCACCAGCTCAGATCCCAGGCGTGGACCTACATACTGCTTATCAAGCCATGCTGTGGCAGGCATCCCACATATAAAGTGGAGGAAGATGGGCACAGATGTTAGCTCAGGACCAATCTTCCTCAGCCAAAACAGGAGGATTGGTGGTGGATGTTAGCTCAGGGCTAATCTTCCTCAAAACAAACAAACAAACAACTTCCCACTAACTGGGTTTAACTATATAATAATAATGTTAAAATAATACTAGGTAATGTATATTGAATGCCCCCTATGTTCCAGACACTGCTGAATGTTTTTATAAGAATTACAAACATTTAAACTTTTCAGTAACCCCATGAGGGACTAGTATTGTTCCCATTTTAGAAGTGATGAAACTGAGGGCATATAAAGATTCAATAACTTGCCTGGTGTGACACAGCTAGTATGTAGTAAACTCAGGGTTAAAATCCAGGCAGTCTGATTCTAAACATCTTTTAAGAAATTTAAAAAGTTGATTTACCATTTTCTCACTAACCTTTAACTGCTATTCACTGCTTTTTCACATACCTTTTGATCTTTTTTTCTGACCTCAGTGGAATATCTATGTAAACGGAACCAGAATCTGTATCTTAGACTTACACTCTTCAAGGGCTTGTGAATTTGAACTAAAATCTAGTTTGGTATCAAACATCTTTGTAGCTACCTGTTGCCTGTGAGTTCCCTATCTAGGATCTTCTGATTGGCTGAGATGTATCACTTTGTTAGTGATATACTGTTATTCTATCTTTGCAGTATATTTTTTCATGAGGGAAAAATAACTGAAGAAGGCATAAGAATGGGTTTTGAATATTTAGCCTTTTTGAGTTTATGTTTTCATCTTTGTTCTCTCTTCCTATAAAGGAAGACAAAATATCTCTATGCTTCATGTGTAAAATTCCATGATCCTTTTTCCTCTAATCTTAAAAAAGGAACTTTCCACTCTCTTTTAAAAGAAATATTCTTCTCAGACATTCTTGTGCCTCCTCGTTGCGTGCTACTCAACACTCCCATTTATGACCCCTCCCTGCTTTGAGTTGGTGAGGTCATCTAGTTCCTGAAGCAGATCTGATTTTTACATACTACAAAAGGTAAAGTATCCTTTCAACTTATAAAAATGTGATTTTAAACTATGTTTAGAGTAGTTCCTTCATATTTCAGAATGGTGAATATGATGACAAATTTTTCCTGTATCTTTACCAACTATAAATCTGGTGTTTGTGGGTGTGTGTGCGCACGCATGCGTGTCTGTAGGGGTGAACGGAAAATAGAAGACAGTGTGAATGATGCAAGGGTGGTCCCATCTATCACTCTGGAACCCCTCCTTCCTCTGTATTAGGAATTGCTAGCCTGTGAAGTAAGCACTTTGGATACCAACAAAGGGTAAATATTATTTTTTAATGCATTTTTCAGAGATAACAGAATGAAAGATATTTTCTCTGTTAAAGTAATTTCAAGTTTAATAGCACTGTTTCTTTTAAAACTTGTCCTGAAGATAAACTCAAGTTTATTTTGGAGTTTCTAGAATGAGTGAACCGGAATGATTCATTTTCTGATCCTTTTTCTAACTACTTTCCAACCTCACAGACATCTTCTGTTTTCCTAAGCAGATGATTAGTTTCAGGACCTTCCCTGGGCGTGGCTGCTGAAATCTTAACTAGGAGTTTGTGTAAACAGAACCCCCAAAGGCTACTAATTTCTTTTAGCCATATCTCGAGAACCTAGAACAAAGGTACAGACGTGCTAGCCACTTCCTTCTGGTTTTCTCATATTAATTGACCAGCTTGTACTTGCCTTACTCCAACTTGCTCAGATGCCAGAAATTTGAGTATCTTTTATTTTCACTGTTCTAGTCTTTCATGCTACTACTCTCACTTTTCAGAATTCAGAGCCACTGTATTTAGATAAATCTCATTGGCTACAATATTATCACTGTCACCAACGAGACAGAAGCAACCATAGAGATCTCTTAATAAGTTTGTTCATTCTTTCAAGAAAACTTTATTGAATGCCAAGTGAGAGCATAAAGAAATTAATGCACAATATAGCAAGCCCAGTCAATTCTTTTTTCTCCCTGTACCACTGTATTTTTCTTAAAAAAAAAACTTATCACCACCTTATATATTATATATTCATTTGTTTATTATTCATATCTTACCTATTTGAATATAAGGTCCAGACAAAGAAACTTTGCTTTGTTCACTAATGTTTGCCTAGTGCTTAGAACAGAGCCTACCACATAGTATGTATAGGAACTCAGTAATGTTTAGTGAATGAACGAATAGGTCCCTACCCTTACCTCAGCTCTTTAGCACCAGGTTACAAGGTCAAGCCTCTTTTAGTTCTTTTATTTCTCAAAATCATGGGGCGGGGATGAAGGAATGGAATATGTGGGTAGGAAAGGAGAAAGGACACGGTTTAAATATTTTAAATTTGTGTTTGAGTATGTGCAGATGCTCGCGGTGAGGGTTAAACTTTCCTCTCCAAAGGTTGCGGAGAAAAAGGAACCCTCATACACTGCTGGTGGGAATGCAAACTGGTGCAGCCACTATGGAAAACAGTATGGAGATTCCTCAAAAAATTAAAAATAGATCTACCATACGATCCAGCCATCCCACTACTGGATATTTATCCAAAGAGCTTGAAGTCAGCAATCCCAAAAGTCCTATGCACCCCAATGTTTATTGCAGCACTGTTTACAATAGCCAAGACATGGAAGCAACCTAAGTGTCCAGCAACAGACGAATGGATAAAGAAGATGTGGTACATATATACAATGGAATACTACTCAGCTGCAAAACAGAACAAAATCATTCCATTTGCAATAACATGGATGGACCTTGAGAGAATTATGTTAAGTGAAATAAGCCAGCGAGAGAAAGATAATCTGTGTATGACTCCACTCATATGAGGAACTTAAAATTATGGACTAAGAACAGTTTAGTGGATACCAGGGGAAAGGTGGGGTGGGGAGTGGGCACAAAGGGTGAAGTGGTGCACCTACAACATGACTGACAAACATTAATGTACAATTGAAATTTCACAAGATTGTAACCTATCAATAATTCAATTAAAAAAAAAAAAAACTTTCCTCTCCAAGAAACACTTGACACTAATGCCTGGGGAGAGTGAGGCACTTAAAGGAGAAAAACTGATTCAGGTGTCTGGAAATTGCGCTAATTATTTATGTTAATAGCTATCATTTATGCTTTAATTCCACCTCGCACCAAAATAATTACAGAAATTAAATATAATTTAGTGTCTCACTTTATACTTTTTATTACAACATTGAACTATACACGAAAACTCAGTTTTCATATTTTGTTGCTCTCTTAGGTGGATTTCTGTAACAAAAAAAACCCAAACCCTAAGTAGGAGTATTATTCTTAATGCATAAAGAAACTAAAGTCTTATATAATCTGAATTTGTCTCTAGCTTTCGCCAATCCCAACTGTCTAGAAGCATGTGAGGATCATGTCTTGATTCTGAAAAGCAGCACCTTCTCATTCTTAAAGAACTAATCACTGGCAAGTTTGAAAATCAGCAAATGAGTCTGGAAGCCCAATGTTCTAGTTTAGTGGTTCTCAAACTTGACTCTGCACCTGAATCACCTGGAGGGCTTGTTAACACACAAATTGCTGAGCAGCATCCTCAGAGTTTCTGATTCATCAGGTCTGGGGTGGGGCCTGAGAATGTGCATTTCTAATAAGTTGATGCTGTTATTATCTCTCAGCTCCAAACCCATCCTCCATGCTCTGCCTAGTGATGCTGGAGCTGGGACTCTGCTAACCAATTTCTCCCTTGCCAGTTGACTCCCTTTTGGGCCCCACCAACAGATTCTAAGGCTGGAGGAGGAAGAAGGGACCAGCTCCTTTCCGTCTGCTTTCTGTGGGCTTTCCACGTGCTTGTGGTTCCTGTATCACTTCAGCAATGCTGCTTCATTCTGGCAGCAGCGGTTCCTTCCCCTAGTATCCGCCAAATCCAGTGTGCAGTTTTCCTAGCATTTTCAACCTAAGCTTCATTGTGCATCTCCCTCCCCAGAGACACCAGCCAGCTGATGCCTCATTTTCAGAGGTCTTGGTCCCACTTTCTGAGCTCAGAGACCCCAGCAGCTGCTAAGCAGCAGATCTTATTAGAGATTTGAATTAGCTGTGTGCTGTCCCAAATGAAGGGACACACAACCCACCAGAATGGCATAAAGATTACTTTAAACTGAAGACATCTGAGAGACAGCAAGATGCAGGAAGAAGCCTTTTCAGAGCATCCCTTATTTGATTCAAGGCAGAGCTTCCTGAGAATGAAGATGCCACAAATCCCCTCTGGGGGAGCTTCCAGCCAGGGAGGAAACTAACCTTCAGCACCTGGATGAGCAATTGCATAAACAAACCTTGTCAGAAGCTGCCACACCTTCTATTTGTTTCCCACAGAAGCCTTAGCTCCCCGCTCCCCTTTCATTAAACTGATATGGAAACCCTTACCCCTGGTTGTCTCGGGAGCACTCACCACGCTTTTCTCCTGTTAATCTGTTGTCAGTTAACTCCCTGACCACCCACACTGGCAGAGGAAACGTTCTTCTCACACTATTTTATGACCTAACTCTGGCTGAATTTCCCAGCCTGTGAAATAGGGATGATAACTGGTTGCCATGATGTTTAAGGAACTACATAATGTAGAGCACATAGGATAGTCTGTAGTGCAGGTTAAGCATTCAATAAATGCCAAACGCTATTATTAATAATACAATCAAATTTCTTACTGTCTTACATTAAGCTGATTTTCTCAGTAGTTTTGTTATAGTATAATACGAACAATTTGCATCTTTGAGGCTCTTATAGCATATTTTACTCAGTAGGCTCTTTTTACATTTGGATCATTTTTTTGGTCACTTGGAAGCAGATGAGAATCATTCTTATGTATGTGTGTGTTTATACATATATTACACACACACATACACACAGGTCCCATTACTTTTTTCCCCTCCGTGTACTGTTATACTTGACTTCTGCCAACATAAGGGAGAAAGAGAAGTAGTCTTTTCCATATAGGAAATTTCAGGAGTACTGTTCATTTATTTCTGCCTGTGAGCCACAGAAAGAACCGGGACTTTAAGAGGTCATCTCTCATTCAACTCCTCACTGACTGATAGGTCAGTCAGTGCCTAAGCCACCTATGACAGATGTAGCCACCTAAAGAAGTAGAAGCATTCTTTCTCTGCTTGCAAATGCCATTTGCTATATAACAAAATATAACGCAGCATGCTGGTTCAACTGCGTATCTTGTGCTCTGCTATAGCCACAAGGTTAAAAGTCACATAGTTATTTTCATCCTATAGTTAACATCTTTCTTCGGGTAGTCCATGTTCCTACTTTTTGGGGATCATTTTCAATTTATTTATTTATTTTTTGAGGGAACAATGATGCTAATCAACTAACTATAAGTAAGTGAACACTTCTATAGTCAGAGGTCACCAGGTTTGGAGACCATCATGAATATTCCAGACTAGTAATGATTTTAAAATACACTCTCCTAATATAAAAGCTCTTGTCTTTTGGAGAGCCTCCAGGCAAGGGGAGGCTGCTCTCTCTAGCAAGAATGGTGCTGCTTCTATCGGCTCAGAGGATTCAGGAGAATATGAGATTCAAAATTTTCATGCTCACTCACTCAGGGCCTCAGGGTCCTACTCTTTTTCCTGTTAAGAGACTGGCTTTGACATAGGACATCTGTCAAACTCTATCCAGTCTCCTTTGCAGCTCTGATAGGCTTACAGTTGGATCTAGGTCTTAATTTCAGCATTGCCAGTTCTGTAGCTGCAGAATACGAAGGTCCCCTTAAATGCTGCCATGGAGGCCTATGGTTTTCATATTGGGCCTTGAGTTGATGGGCTGACCTGAGCTTGTCATTTTTATTGTGTCAAGGCTTTCAAAACAGTTAACAAAAGCTAGCCATCTCCAAAGCTGTGTAACTATTACTATCCCTGTGCTGTTAAAGTGCCATAGCTACCATCAACCAACACTTCCCCTTCCATCTGTACCTCATTCCATTCCATATGTAAAGATCTCAGTAGTTGTGATTTTACTCTATACCAGGAGTTATCACTACCCTGCTGTATTGATGCTAACTGGACCTGGAGAGCAGGATGTGTCAAGTACTCCAGAGGTCTTAGTAAGACATATATGTGCCAGAGAATGGGAGATGAACTTATACAGTTTTTAGAGGTATAATGGTCTGTGGATCTCTAAGGTAATGGGCAAGTTGTTGCACCTTCAGCCACCTGCCACTCAAAGCACTTGGAGCACCTCTTTGCATTTTGGAGGCAGCATATGTCACATCTGGGAATATTTCTTCAATTCATTTCTGATAATGGAAGGCCTGGAACCTTTCCCCCCACTGTGAATTAATAATGTGGCATTCTGATCTATTAATTCATCTCTCATTACCTTGAACTAATCTTTCTCAGAATCCAAACAACCTTGAGTAATGGGAAAAAAATTAAAGCTTATTAACTTTTAAAGGAACAATTGCTGGATCATAAGTACTCTTGAAAAGTTCAGCCACCTCAGGAAGCCAAAAACAAAAGTATTTTTAATAAAGACTTTTCTATTTCCTATATATAGAATCAATTCTAAAAACCCTACAAATTGATCATCCTAGATTTTGTCAAGAACTGATAATTACCCTTTTCTCCTTCACTTAATCATCTCCCTTTTCTCCATATTTCTTTTCTTCACACTCTTTTGCCCTTATCTCTCTTCTTTAGGCCACCAAATGTGTACTGCTTAGTATCATTACTGGCACCTGAACTGAAGGAAATTGTTAACCTCAGCAACAGACAGTGGCATTTGCACAATATATTAAAAAACAAAAACTACCTCCCTAAAAACAAAACCCTATTCAAGTGAAGTCTTTTGTATTCTCTGCAATATACATGTAGGCATTGCCATATACTACTGACTCCTTCACATCCAGGTTTTAATTCATTTTCTGTTTTCACTTGCTTTGGTTTAGTGCAAAGATTCCTCTCTACACTTAAATTCTGTTCTGTCAATTACTAGTTGTATAATGCTGAATAAGTTAGTGCAACCTTCTAAATCACAGTTCTTCTGAAAAATGGAGATAATTTTGTAGAAGTATTTTATATCATCACAATTATTATCATTATTTGATTATATGATTTTATTTCTGTTAAATAGCAACACATGATGGAATTAAAATAATTTTTTTAGCCTGAAAACCTCATCAACCAGGATCAGGAATGCGTGCTATAGCAGAAGAACAGTGACTTGGTGATGGTCAAGCGGTAGCAAACGTTTGGTCATGATGTTTTAGAAGACTGGAGGCCACAGCAGAGCTGGTGCTCCCACTTTACCTGCGTTTTTAATTCTCTTCAGATATGGCTGTAGGTTCCAAAAGCCACCAAATGAACCACTTAGGAAGCTATCTAGGGTTAACTACTCAGAAATCACCCCAGCCTAAAGGCAGGGGTGGGATTGGAAAACTCTCCGCTCACATCTTTATAAGTTAACGTTACAGGATGAACTCACTTATTACAAAGAATGGCTACAACAATGTCCCTGTGGAGAAGTCTTGAGTTTTTGTTTAGTCATTAAGTCTTGGGTCTCCCTTTGTTTCTCAACTACCTTGGAAAACACTAACAAACATTCCAGAAAACACTGGCAGTCATGTCTTTGAAACTAAGATGAACAAAACTAGAGAAGATTGAATGCGACTACGATGAACTGAGAATCATAAAAGTTTTAGCGGTTTATGTTGGAATTTAGGTAAATTTAGCATACATAGTTTTGACTATTGCCCTGTTTTAAAAATATAGCTCAACTCAATTCTTTCCTTTTCAATTACCATGATACAGATTGCTCTGGAAGTTTGATTCCTACAAACCGAACCTGTTAAATCATTTGTCTTGGCAGGTTTTATAAGGGGAAAAAAAAAAAACCAGCCAGAAAACATCACTCTGTCTAGGTTTGGAGTAAGACAGCTACAGTTGCCAGGGGAGCTCCTTTTTTCCTTTTTTCAGACTGCCACCCGATTTTTAACATTATCAGACCTAGGTTTGTTTTCTATGAATTTCCATGTTTTAATATATGAGTAACTACATACATAGATTCTAATTTGGTAGATCAACCAACCCTGAGAAACAGCTCAGAGTGGAGCAATCATGTTAGTCTGGCTGTCTTTCAGTCTCTGTTAAAGTCCTTAATAAAACTGTATTTGCCAAAGTCATTTCTGAAACACTGTGCTATTTAAAAATCTGAATAGTTTACCCTTTTCTTTCCAAAATAATAAAGTGGCTTAAACCAGTGTTAAAAAAAGAGACAACAGGTCCAAAATGGAGTCACTTGTGCTAAGCCCACGTCACCAAACTGAGACTTAAGGCCTAACCTAATTGCAGTGTCGGCCTCTCCCAGGAATGGAATCTTAAACCAGTCAATCTAGAATTACCCGGTCAGCACTAGTGAAGTAATCTGCCTGACAGACCCCTGCTGTCCCCTTAAGGAAGATGAGTTTGCCACAAACTATTCACTCTTTCCTTGTCCTGCCCCCTTCTGCCTATAAAAGTCTTTTCATTTTGTAGTCTTCAGAGCTCCTTTCTATCTGTTAGATGGAATGCTACCAGATTCATGAATTGTTGCCTAAAGCCGGTAAGATCTTTAAAATTTACTCAGTTGGATATTTTTGTTTAACATCAGATTATATCTGGTATCTTGTCTTCCATAAATCTATAGGTATAATTATAGTATTTCATTTGTGATCACTGACTCTAACTCCTTATTTTTATAAGTGGGGAAACTTAGTTTCCCAGAGGCTCAGAGATTTGCCCAAAGTCTTAGAGCTAGTTAGTGGTGGGGCCAAATCCTAGAACCTAGGTGTCCTGATCCTGTTTTGTCTCTACAACTTCTTATGTCACTTGAGCCCAGAAAAGATTAAATGAACTTTGGTCACACTGCTGCTTCTTTAAATGCAAGGAAAAGATAGTTAAAGGGATATAGTTAAAAGATAGTAAAGCATTTTAAAAGATCTCTTTGGAAGTAATTTTTATATATCAAGGTATAGATTTTTTTTCAAACAGTAAAAGAAATGAATGAATTTGTTACTTGTATATATAGTATTTGTCAATAACGTTTGGACATATCATCTGTCTGCCAGTTATAATATTTACTTTTGGTGTAAGCCAATTTAATTGAACATAATCCTAAATAAATCTTCTCAGATCTTGGATACTCAATATTAATTATATGCAAGCCCGTTTGCCCTAAGGGTAGTAAGACCTGAATGACAAAATAATACAATAATGACTACAGGAACTTTTCTTTTGTAGGTAGAATAGGATAAACTAGGGACCATCTGGTGTCCCTCACAATTTGTTGGCATTTAGGAAAATCGTTGTATGTCTTTGAAGTCCTTACTTGACACTTGGAATTGAGTGTGGAGAAAACTGAGGCTTATTGCTCTATTATGAAATGAATTATTTTGGGCTTTGGCTAATCTTTTTTTTTTTTTTTAAAGATTACAGACTCTGAAATCAAACTGGTTGGATTAGAATCTTGGTTCCACTACATCATCTATGTAACTGTGGGTAAATTACTTAGCTTCTCTGTGCCTCAGGTTTTTCATCTTTAAAATGGGGATAAAAATCCTCATGGGTTGTTGCGAGGATTAAAATAGCTACTTCATGTGAAGTACTCATGTATTCAAGTAAAGACATGCCATAAATACACAATACATATTATTATTGTTTATATCTTGTCTTTGAAAAAATCATCTGTGATATATATATATATAAGAGCACAGTGAAATAGGAATAAGGGATCAAAAGCTAGTGAAGAGGGAAAGGGAGGATAATTTTCTCAGAAACCTAAGCTCAGAACAGCTATACTATAACTGAATATTCCTTGTATGGCCAAGTTGGCAGATGCTGATAATAATTTGGCTTTTAACTTCATATATATATGTCATATGTATATACACACACATACACACAAACAGACGTAAAAAATTGGAATTTGAAGAATCTGAGATACATTCCTCTATGTATAGAACTATATTCTTCTCAAAATGATACATTTATGGACCAAAATGGAGAATTAATTAATTTCCTTCAAAGAGAGAACCTAGGTACAGGGAAGAATTGAACCCATTTTCCCAATGCAGTATAAAATGTTAACTTTAGTTACTAAGTGTAGTACTTGGGGCATAACTGAAGTTTAACATGTTCTAAAACAACTAAGTTCGAACTTTCCTATTAAAACACACACACACATATTCACACTCCATGAATTGCACCAGACACAAAGCTCTCTGGGTGTTTATCTTCCATTCCTAATGTGATGTCAGAGAAGTCCTCACTTCCAAATAGTTTATTTTAGAGAATGGCGGACTAACTCATATCTAGACATGTGAAGAATATAGATTAGTATGATTCAACTATTATCTTCATGTTTCAACTCCTTTAACCTCTTTGGCCTATGGGAAAGAACTGATATGTGTTACTCTTCCTATTTTTCAACTACTTTATCCCTAATTGTCAACTATTTATACAGATGATGCCGAAAATTAACTTCAGTGTACTTTTTGTCTGCTTTTAGAACACACTACTCAGTTCTCTCTTTCATGTAATGTTTGTTATGTACCTGTTTTTCTTGGGGTGGCACTGTGCTATATTGCACAACTCCACAGAGCATGATTCTATAGAATATAATAGCTAGAACTGCAGCTGTATGGAAGCCATGGAAAGTCCCCCGCCAGGCCTCTTGTCTGGTACTCAATAAGTCATTAGGAGGAATGAGAAGAAATGTCTGGATATTCCCACTTCAATATCTCTTTTAACTCAACCTCAAATTTTCTGTAATGAATTCATTTCCCCTCTACCAACATCCCTAGCGATACCATTATTTCAGCTCCCACCCTCAACTCAAAATCACAAATGATTTAAAACTCATTCTTTTTCTTTTTCTTTGAGGAAGATTAGCCCTGAGCTAACATCTGCCGCCAGTCCTCCTCTTTTTGCTGAGGAAGACTGGCCCTGAGCTAACATCCGTGCCCATCTTCCTCTACCTTATACGTGGTATGCCTACCACAGCATGGCTTGCCAAGCGGTGCCACATCCACACCCCAGATCTGAACCAGCGAACCCCAGGCTGCCGAAGTGGAACATGTGAACTTAACTGCTGCACCACTGGGCTGGCCCCTAAAACTCATTCTTTTTCTTAACTGACAAATTTACTGTCACCAATTCATAGAGGCATCTATCTCTTCCTTTTCACACCATCATCCTAGTGCAAGGCTTCCTTACCTCCCCTCTTAATTACTACAGCAATCACCTGGTGGGCCTCTCTGGCTATATCTTTGTTTGCATCCTCCCTGCTCCTCCCCCTCTTTGCTTATAAGCATTAATAATCTTTATTTTATTAACATATTTTTCCCTTATTTAATACAAAAGAAATATTACAAACTCTAGTCACATAGTACTAGGTATAAATCCAGTTGGAAAAAAGGACAGCGAATGCATAATTTCTATGAGGAAGATATTATTATCTAGATTTTAAAGATGAGGAAACTGAGGCTCAGAGATGTGGCCAAGGTAGAAGTGGCATAGAGACTGGAACTCAGGTCAGCCTGACTCCCAAGTCCACTGTGTTTATACTGACTCTCCTTCATTCAGGATATTGTTGTCAGGTTAATTTGCATATTGGTATTAGTTTAATCTTTTCCATACATCATCTTCATCACTTTGTCATCTCAATCAAAATCGTTCAAAAGCTACTGTTTCCACATCAAATCTAAACTCCTCTGCCTGGCTCTCAGGACCCCTCCTAACTAGGATCTACTTCCACTACTCAATCATGCTTCCCACTCGCCAGTCATTCTCATCAAATATATATATATATGTGTGTGTGTATATATATATATTTATATTTATATGTTCCAATTCAAATATAAAACTTATTGAGGGCTAGGCACAATACTACCTTAGGCATTCAATAAATTTCCGTTGATGATAAAGCTTAGTTTGAGTCAGAGATCCTGCCTTACCCAAACTTCAAAAGTTTTTTATGAGATAACTATGAAAATAATTTTAGGTAACATTTCTGAGAAATGTGTGATGCTGCTTTCAGCTATCATTACAAATATTAGTTTAAAATTTTAAAAACATATACAATAGGGAAAAAAATGTTTGACTCTGTCCATGAGTATTTATTAAAGTCTCATAAAGTATCAAAATAATTATTCTCTTTCACTTTTACTTATACTCCTGAGCATAAACACATTTGATCTCTAATCATGATACTTCTCTTAAAAACCTTTGCTGCTTCTAGCTGCCTATATGTCTTATATTTTATTTTATTTGACTTTTGGTCAAATATTTTACCACTCCCTGCACTCCTGGCCACAGTGAACTTTTTCACATTATTTCCACACTGTGTGCAATGGACTGAATATTTATGCCCCCCACCTGACCCCACTAATCCAGATGTTGACATCCTAATCCCCAACATGATGGTATTATGAGGTGGGGTTCTGGGAGGTGATCATGCCATGACGGTGGAGCCCTCATGAATGGGAGTAGTGCTCTTATAAAAGAGATCCCAGAGAGTTCACTTGTCTCTTCTGCCATGTGAGGACACAGGGAGAAGACAACTATCTATGAGCCAGGAGTAGGTCCTCACCAGACGCTGAATCTGCTGGCGCCTGGATCTTGAATGTGATAAATAAATGTTTGTTGTGTAAGCCACTCAGTCTATGGCATTTTTGTTACAGCAGCCTGAACAGACCAAGACACCATGTTAGCCCCTTTCCGAACTCTGTGCCTTTATATATGCAATTCTAATGTTCTCAGTCTGTTTTTCTACACTTTTTTTTTTTTTTGCCTAGTAAGTGTCTACTCATTTTTCAAGACCCACTTTAAATGTCACCTCCTCTGAGAAGTCTTTAGGGGCTTTTTAAAGGCGAAGTTAATTGTTAACCCTAAGGACATCAGGGATATTGTCTTTTTAATCTTTGTATTCCCAGCACCTGGCTCAGATTAGGAGCTTAACGAATGTTGAATGAATAGAAGACTATCTTGATAGTCTGTTAGAAACAGAGTTGTCTTCCCAATTAAATAGAGCCATTTACAATTTTCCAGAAGCCATAAAAATAATAGATAGTAACATTGCATTTACCCTGACATTCCAAGGCCTGCATAAATATTTTTGGGATTAAATAAATACCTAAATGACCCATAACTGCTTAGAAATGACTTTTAAGATATCTTTCTGTAATTCCTTGAGCATATCAAAATTCCTACATTTTATTTTTCTCTAGCGAAAACTGAACATTTAGAAAACAATTTATAAAGCAGAAGCAACTTACTTTATTTCGATCTTGTACAACCAATATTTTTCTAGTATTTTCATCAAATACAGCTCCTGTTGGGGGGAAAAATAAAAGATAACTGAGAAATATTAATTTCATTTACTTTAGACTCCTCCCACCCTCTTAACTGTGGTCATCAAAATCCTACCCATCCTTGAAGGCCTAGTTCAAATACCACCTCATCCATGAAGACTTGCAAATCTCTCCAGCAGGAAATTGGTTGCTCAGTTATCCAGGTTGTTTTAACAGCTTAGAGTACCAAGGATGGTTCTAGCACAGGCTAATTTACAGGACAGTCATCTGCTTAAGCTTCTTCTCTAGACTGTCTATTCCTGACAGTACACAGTTAAATAAATTAATCTGTCTATCCTTGTATAGCATTTACTTTAGTGTCCAGATTATTTTAAAGGCTTAAAAATATTTCTTGAATAAATAAATTGACTTTTCCACTCTCATTTCTATTTCTTGACGCTCTTTGTACAGAACATGGGTCGTGCCCCCTGACGACATAAATCTCAAATATCTTAATCTTCCCTGAAGCACTTAAATGTCTTTACTAGATTATGTACACAACGTTATAACATACCAGTATATTGTTTTGGAATACTTCTTTACTTTATATATATTTGAGTTCCAGTCCAATTCTTTTATCTATTCATTCTCAGCATTTGACTAGATGTCAGGGACTCAAAAATAAATGTTTTTTAAAAAATTTTTAATTTCTTTTTGGGCAATCCTGGGTCAAAAATACAAATACTTTAATGATTTGTATTAGGTTCCACTGAATGCCAAAATTTAAAAATATTTGTATTTACACAATGTGGGACGATATTGTTAAAAAAATATTTTCTGTGTATTCCTCTATTCTTTCAGTATTAGTTGAGTTCTTATATATAATACATATAAGTTCTATATATACTATATTAATTGAGCTCCTGTTATGTGTCAGGCACTTTTCTAGGTGCTAGGGATAGAGTGGTTAACAAAACAAAATACCCTGTCCTTATGGGGCTCACATTCTGGTGTTTGTGAGGAGGTGACAGACAAATAAACAAAAAATAAACGGTACAGAACATGAGCAGGTGATAAATGCTGTGTAGAGATAAAATACATAAGGGGATGGGTATGTTAACACAAGGAAGAACAATTTTCTCTGAAAGGAAAACACCATACTTTAGTATTTTAAGGCAAGAAGGAAAACCACTAAGAGAGATAATTAACATTAATGTTGGCTTCTATTAAAAATGTAAACCATAATTTAATCGGACCTTACAAGGGAGACAATGCCAAAGAAATGCCAAGGAAACTTACTCTTAAATTTTAATAATTTGTGATTACTCAAACTGAACTTTTCCCTAATGAATTCACTGTACACATGAGCAAAATATTTATTCCAAAGACAAAACTAGCATCCATAAAGCACAATTTGAGTGACCCCTGCTGGTCACAACGTGAAAGTTAAATAAATCCAAAGAGATTAAGGATTAAATAGAAGTTATTATTATATTATTATGCTCAGTCAGGTACTGTGCTAAGTGCTTTATGAGCATTATCGCAGGTATTCCTCACAGTAATCCCGTGAGTGGTATCATTTTCACTGCCCAAATCCACACAGCTCAAAGACTGACAGCCCGTCGGCCTGGATTACGAGTAGGCATTCTTCTCACTGTGCAAGATCACCCTTTCACCACACTACAGTTGCATTCTCAAAGGGCTGATGTCTCCACCTGACGATCTATTCAATGATTCATTCAAGAAATATTTATTGAGCACCTACTTTATACCAGACACTATCTTTAGCCTGAGGATACAGTGGTGAACAAGAGAGAGAAAATATCTGCCTTCACAGAGTTTATATTATTGTGGGGGAAATTAACTACATGAAATAAAATATAATTTCAGATTGTGATAAGTGCTATAAAGAAAAGTAGAGCTGGATAAAGGGACAAAGGATGATGGGACTGGCATGCAGGAAGGCTCTATTTTAGACAGGAAGCTCAGGAGCTTTTCTGAGGAGATCTTTGAGCAGAAACCTCGGCGTTCAGGAGCAAGATAACTAAAGCACTGGGGAAGAGCACTGCAAGAGGAACCAGTAGGTTTAAAGGCTCTGAGGCAGACACAAGAATGCTATGTTTGAAGAACAGTAAGAAAGCCATAGCTCACTCCATTCCAGTGTAGGGGAGGAAAGATTTTTTCTTCTACCCACTTAGGTTCTACGTCTGGGGCCTGTGAATTGAACTGACAGAAGACAGATTAATGGAGAAAAAGTATTAAATTTTATTTAATGTTAATATTTTTACATGGCCTGCAGTGGAGGTGAAGGGCTTCACAGAAAGAAGCAAAAATCCCCAAAGAGCAGTTAGACCCAGGGACTTATATACCATTTTAACAAAGAGCAATAAATTATGAAGACATGATAAAACAAAAGAAAAAGGGTTTGGGCCAGGGGAAGTAAACTGTAGGAAAGCGACTAGGAAATATATGGGGAAAATTAATGGATATAAGGGTTGTTTTAAAAAGGTTTGTTTGTACAGACTCACCTCAGTGTCAACTCCCTGTCTCTGGCAATAAGAATGTTCTCCTCTTCCTGGTACAAGAAATCTAGAAAGGAGGAGGCAGACAGCCCTTCCTGCATCTGCTATTTCTCAGTTGTCTTTAGCTCAAAATAATCACTATGCCAAAGCGGCATAATCTGGGGTGGTACGTTCTGATCCCCTTCACTAGTCACACCTACCTTCTGTTGCTTATAACAAGTGTCAACTATTTTCTCTTCATCTAAAAAAACTCTGTATGTTTCCAGAACAATTTCTTACATTATCTTGTCCCCACTCCCAACAGCCACTTCAAATCCTAGTTATTCTTCAAGACTCTGGTCAAGTTCCAGGTCTCTCATTCCCAGAACTCCTATAGTAGATCTTAATTATAATACACAATACAGTACTTAGGTATAAACAAGTCCTTCATAGGACATTGTTTATCCAAATTTACCAATTCTGTATAATAACTGGAAACTCTAATTTAAAAGTCATACCAATGAATTGATAGTTATCTGTATGCCTTTCTAACGAAGTATGAAGCTGTCATCAATTTATCAAGTGGTCTTTTGAAGTAGAGCTGAATGGAAAGTTTCTGAATGCCTGTACTTGCTACATAGGAGTGAGATCATGGACAGAGAAAACATTAGACATCCTTGAATAACCCTTTTAAGACTTCAAAGGTGCAAACTACCTTTAAAAACTCTTGTATGTCAAATTATAATGTTGTATACCTGAAACTTACATAGTCATACATAAATTTTACTTCAATGAAAAATAAAAAAGCCCTTGTAAATTATAGGAAGGCAAATAAAATTATCATTAGTTAAGTTACTAATTAATATGTACTACTGCTTTCATTTGGTGTAAGTCATAAGGATTCTATACTATTTTAATTTTTCCGGAAATCTAGGAATTTTCTTAATCTTGGTTCTAAAAGCATCAACATCAGCAGCAGCAGCAGGGAACTTACTAGAAATGCAAATTCTCGGGCCCTACCCACACCAGCTGAATCAGAAACTCTTGGGGGTGGGGCCCAGCACTCCCTTTTAACAAGCCCTCCAGGTGATTCTGATGTACTCTACAATTTGAGAGCCCCTGTCTTAGCCTAAAGCAAGTCTTCTCTCAAGACTATGTCACTGAAGCTAATCGGTGACTCAAAATTCTATAATATATTGAAGTTAAGCCATTTAAAACAACTGCATGGCACAAAAACTTAATGTAAATGTCTTTAAGAAGTTCAAATCATCGAAAACCTGGTTTGCTGTACCTTAAATTCAACCTAAAAGCTATCTTGTATTTTACAAAGTCACATAATTAGTACTAATGTTTGTCCTACCATAATGAATTTATTCCCTGATCCCAATTTAGTGTTACTATTTAAGTAGCAAAACTGCAATATCTGTGCAAAACATGTTCAAACATATCCTTTGGAAAACTAAACACTAAACTTGCTTGTTCTCTG
This sequence comes from Equus quagga, assembly GCF_021613505.1. Taxonomy (NCBI): domain Eukaryota; kingdom Metazoa; phylum Chordata; class Mammalia; order Perissodactyla; family Equidae; genus Equus; species Equus quagga. Next base: position 15,564,077 of record NC_060269.1, read on the forward strand.
TGCTGCCCTCTGCTGATTCATAAGGCAAACTTCATCTATTTAAAGCACTACTCAACAGTTCCAAAGAGGATAAAATGATTAATGCTTTAACGTAAGCAAATTGTTATTCCACATGAATGAATTATGGCTCAACTGTAAGAAGTAAGAAATTGGGTGAACCTTTGACAAGTTAATTCCGATTATTAGATTGAAACTGACCTGCAACTCCTACTTGATGTGTAGCATATCCTGGTAATCTGCTGGGCCCCTCTCCCAGCCACAGGGTGAGCGTTGAGGAGTCCGATTCTGCATGGTGAAAGCAGAAGCCCAGGGAAGCGGCAGGAGCAATAAATCGGCTTTGGAGAATGGGAATGTGCAGCCATACCGCTATTCTACCTTCAGATCTCCATTGCTGTATTGCAGCTAAAAGGTAGAAGAAGATAAAAGTCTGTGAATATTGTCCAGTGAGAGGTGTGGAATAAATTAAAACTCATCTCAAGGTGTCAAGTCCTCTAGATAGGCATTTTTAAGTGTCCACTTCCCTTACTGGTTAGCTATCTTGGGCGGGGGGGATCCCAACATGCCCTGTTCACATCAGCAGCACGGGAACTACTATGTTTTATTATAATTTCCACCTTGTTTATATGATTTTTCCACCAGACTGAATTCCTTGAGAATACAGTCAGTATATTTATATCATCTGACACAATGCTTGGCATATAATTAGTACTCAATAGTTGTGGAATGAACAAATACACTGATTTAAACAAAATAAAATACCACTTTTTTTTTAAGATTGGCACCTGAGCTAACATCTGTTTCCAATCTTTTTTTTTCTCTTCTTCTTCTCCCCAAAGCCCCCCAGAAAATAGTTGTATATTTGTATATTCTAGTTGTAGGTCCTTCTGGTTGTGCCATGTGGGATGTGGCCTCAGGTCTGCGCCCAGGATCCAAATTAGCAAAACCCTGGGTGGTGGAAGCAGAGTGCATCAACTTAACCACTTGGTCACAGGGCTGGCCCCCTAAAATTCCATTTTAATGTTGTTCCTTTTAACATCCTTAGTTTTAATCTTTATAAATAACTATTATGGGTTTCTATTTACTCTTCCTTGAAGAGTTCTGTTGTAATTTTTTTTGGTTTATAAAATTCAAGGTGGTTAAAAGTATAACTTTGTTTTTATATAATGTATGCTAGTTCTTGAAAATTTTGAAAATAAAGTATAATGAAGAAATCAAAACTTCACATTTTATTAGCATGTAGAGATAAAATTTTAAATTTTGACATTTTTCCATGAATATAATTTTGGAATTGACATCATACCATATATAACTTACAGCACATCTTTTACTATATATTGTAAACACTTTGTTATTAAAATTCTTTTAATGAATATAAATTTTTAAAGCCTACATAATTTTCCATATACAGGTATACTATAAGTTACTTAACTAGCCTCCTACTCTTGGAAAGATTGTTCCTAAATTGTCCTTATTATGAATAATAGCATGATGAACATAAAGATAGATTTGTTTTTGACTTCCTTAAATTCTCTTAGTTTATTACTTAAGATTGAGCCAGGAGAAAAAGATGCTAACGTTTATTGGCTCTTACTAAGTTCCTTTACATACATCATCTCATTAAGTTCTCAGAACCATGAAAGGCAGGTATTATCACCTCTAATTTATGGGTGAACAAATTAATACTTTAGTTTTAGAAAAACTTTTCAGATCTCTTTCTCCATCTCACTTAATCTATACAATAATCCTGTAGAGTATGTGTGTGTGTGTGTGTGTGTGGTGCGAAGGCTTGATTATTTATTTAATAGTTAAATTCTTTTTCCTTCTCTTCTCTTCCACACCTCTGCAGTAGGGCCTCCCTGTTAAGGACCATGTTTTCTACCTCTTTGAAAGTCGGTGTGCCTAACAGTGTGACAAACACGTGGGAGTCTTTCATATGGGGTCAGATCCTTCTCACCTCACTCTTTCTCTGATTAAATCTTTTTAAAATTGACATTCAATTACATCAAGTGAAATGCACAAATCTTAAGTGTACATTTGATGAATTTTGACATACGCATACACTTGTGTAACCCACACTCCAATCAAGATTAATAATACATTTCTATCACCCCAGAGAGTTCCCATGTCCTCCTTTCCACTCAATCATTCTAATCAAATGAAAAAGCTGAAGTTCCAAAAGCACAGTCACTTGCTTCCTGTTTTTTATCTTTACACTCCCTAACTTGGAGAATCCGTCAACTCCCACTGTCTCAGCTAAAATCTACACAAGGATGGTCGCCCAGTCTGACCTCCCTGAACACTGCATTTTTCTGCTCTCAGAAATTTTCTGAAGGTTTCTACTTCAAATTTCACACTGTATGTTCAAAATTGACTCCTACACCATCCATTCCAAACTAGTTTCATTTACAGGTTTATTTTTGGCACCAATGCTTGAAACTTTAGAATCACTTTATTCTTTCCTTTCTCTTTTCTCTAATAAACTCGAATGCTTTTTCTTTCTCCATTCCTCATCCCCACAGGTATATATCCATCCCTGAAAGTCTGCTCATACACCACCTCTCTGACAAAAATCTTGCCTAACCACTGCTCACATGCTCTCCATAGGTGAACTTAGGGACTTACTATGTTAATGATTTACCAGAAGTTATTACACATTGCCTAATGATGTCTCTTCTGTTATTTATTTTTTCTAATACTAATTAATATTTCATGCATTTGCACTTCTCCAGGTTAACATGAGATTATGCACTGGGGCTCAGTTCATACTTACTAAATGACTGGCTTGCCTAAAGTCACACAGCTAGTCAGTTGCATAGCAAGGACCAGAACCAGGGTTATTTCCCGACTGATGTAGATGTATTATATGCGAAGCTGAGCAACATATTACCTGTTCATCCATCTAACTTTAGTTATCAATAACTAAAACAACAGACTTCATGTGTAAATCTGCATAACAACTCTTGCTAATACATAATACACAGTCAGTCCAATTTACTTGAAAAGAACAGATTTAGACTTCCTATGAGGCTTTCTTCTCAGATTATTTCAGTTTCTCTTTACAGGCAATACTATTCAGTTTTGTTTGACTCAACAGCAGAATTAGCAGTAGCTCATAGAGGCAGACAGTGCAGGAAAAACAGAATCTAAAGCAGGGAAATGCTCAATCTCTCTTTGTCTCAGTATCATCATCTTAAAAATGGGGGTAATAGTAGCACCTACCCCACAGGGTTGTTATTAAATGAATTAATATTTGTAAAGTTCTTAAAACAGTATCTAGCACTTAGTGAGTACAACAGAAGGTTTTTTTAAAAAATAGAAAAAGTATACAGTACTTAAGAGTTTATAAATTAGTTTCATATACTTTATCTTTGATAACCACATCCACCTAGTAATTAGGGCTGGGATTATTCATATAAACAACCTAAGAGGCAAATATTTTCTATCTTCAAATATTTGCCTAATGCCTGGCTAAGCATGTGGCAGAACCTAGGACTTGGACCCTGGATGTGTGACTCCAAACCCAACCTCCTTTCTGCTTTGCCTTGCTGACTAAGGTAGGGCTTTAATCACCTGTTTGGGCAGAGTGTGCACAATAAATACCTGTATCTACCTACAGAAATGTACACATATTAGAGGATGAACATTGATCTGATTCTCCTACTGGTGATACTGTTAGAGTCAGCAATTATTCACAAGCAGGAGAGAAAATGAGGTGAAGAGGTAAGCGGCTTGGGAATGACAATGACTAAAGAATAAAGACAGCTAGTCGATCGTATTTACATAGATGCTCACTTGCCATATTGTTCAATAGGATAAAGATTATTTGAAGTTTCCTGTTAGTATGAGAGAATCTTCCCATGGCTGAACGTCCAGGATATGCCTTCAGTTCGATTATAAGGACCCTCAGGCGGGATTTAAAAAACAGGCTGTTCCAACCAAATCATGGGCTTCTCTCAAAGTGAAGGCTCCTCCATCCAAGCTTCCTTTCTTAACACTGGACTCCAGGTTCAAAGACAGAGTTTTCCTATCGAAACTGAAACCACCCGCCACCCTCCCCGGTCAATCAGAGAGGACTTGTTGCTCTGTAAGGAGAAGCAAACTCCAGTTCCTGACGCGACGGCTCCTGACCCAATTTGTGCACAAACGTGACCACTCAGAACCTCTCGGGTCCACTCGTTGTCTACCACCTCTACTAGAATCTGAGCTAGTTTTGTCTTGGGCAAAGTGCCCGGCTGAACCACGGCTCGGTAGCTGATGGTAAACCATAACGTAGTGATATTAACGAGCAGCGACTGAGCGTTCAACAGGCGGCAGATAGCGTGCTGAGCACTTTTCATGTGCATTAGCCCACTTAACTCTGAGCCATCCCCTGTGCTCCCATCACCCAGTTGATGGATGAGGAACTGGTGGTTGACAGAACTTGCCGAAGGTCACACACTAGAAAGTGGACCAGAAACTAGGGCGGCTGATCCCAAAGTGTGGGATCATCGCCATTTCACCACACCGCCTCAGAGACCTCCCAGCAAAGGGCACAGGAACAAAAGGGAGAGAGTCGGGCGGGTCATTGCGCCCTCTCCCCTTCCCTCCGGGCTAGGGACTTGAACGGGGGTGGGGCCGGATCCCTTCATTAGAAAGGCTCGGGTGCCGCGCAGCCCCTCGGCCCAGGCACACTTGCCCTGCAAGCCCCTCTGGAAGGCGGCGGCGTCCAGGCGGTCCAGCGCGCCCAGCCGCACCGAGACGCCGCCGAATCTGTCCAGCTCTCCCCGCAGCTCGCCCACTACGGCCGGGTGGTCTTGCGCACAACCCGCGTCGCCTGACGCCCCGCGGGACCCTGAAGAGAGCCTGGCGCGGTGGGCCCTGGCCAGCACCGTGCGCCAGCAGACCCCGCTCGGCAGCGGCGGCATCACGGCGCCGTCCCTCGACGCCCCACTTGCTCGGCCCCAAATCACGCTTTGTTTGTGCTCCCGAGCGGAGGTCCCTACCGTAAATTTTAGATGAGCGCCACCCCACCCGTCTCAGAGTTGGGTTAGGGTTACCACTTGGCAGCGCCATAGCGAGGAGAAAGCGAAGCCCTGTCTCCCAGCTCCTTTCAGGAATTTTCTCGGCTCCAGGAAAGCGGGTGGAAACTTTCCCACCACTTTTTCCCTCCTAATTTAATTGAACAGACGTTTGTTTAGCGATGGGGAAGGCAGGCGGAGACACGAAAAAGTCTTATCTTTCAAGAGTTTACAATCCAAATGACGGTAGTGTCCGATTAATCCGTCTTCCTTTGCAGAAGTCAGAGCCTCTTCAACCTCTTCAAAGACAGCGGGGTCTGAAGACGCGGGGCTCGCCCTCTTCCACTGCGCTCCACTCGCGGGATTACGGCTCCGGGCGGAGCCTCGCTGACTTCTGCTCCGGAAGTTCTTCCTCACAGTAAAGCGCGCACGTTGAGCCGGCTTTGCCGCTGTTTCTCTCAGGCAGCGTTCTGATCATGTCTTCCAAGAAGAGCAGAAAGCGGCTCAACCGAAGCGGAGAGAGTGGTTCGCTCTCGCCCTCCGCTGCTCCCTGTGCTGCGGGGGCCTCGGCTTCTCCTGCTGGGCCAGGCATCGCGGCGGTGGCCGGGACTCTGGCGGTGACCAACTTCTTAGAAAAGGGTAAAGAGTTCTGAGAGGGAGACTCGAGGCCGAGGGGGCGCAGCCCGCGAGGGCGAAGGCCTGGCGACGCCGCCCGTGGCTGCAGGGGCTTTCGAGAGCTGCGCGAGGCCCGGCCGTGAACGGCCCAGCCGTCCGCAGGCCCCCAAGCCGCGCCTGCTGATGGCTTATCCGTGGCCAAGTCAAGCTGTCTCTTTTGTAAATTGGTTTGGATTTCTAAGTTGCACTGAAACGACTTTGCCTCATTTAAGATTAACGACGTATTTAACTACAAAATTGCTCATCTCTAGCGAGCCTAGGATACATACACTAAAAAAATTAAGTACCCAGTTCAGGAAAGATGTGGATACATCCTTCCTAAGAGACATTATTGTGCGTTTAAAAATGAAGGTGCCTTTTCTTGCTGTTACTACACAGGTTCTAGTATTTAATAGCAGCTATTAATTGCACCCTGGTCTTAGCAGTAGGTTGGGTATGTCGTGCATATCTCATTCAATCTTCACAGGAGCCCTGGGAGATGGGTACTGTGTTATGATGCCCATTTTACAGAGGAAGAAAACGTGGTTTGTTCTAGGTTACACAGGTACTAAGTGGCAGAGGCGATATTTGAGTCCAGATGTGTTTGACTCTAAAGCCATTATGCTAAATCACGGTACCCTCGAGTTGGGAGAACGGATTTATCTGAAAAGTCATTTGGTCGGTAAAGCTTCTATGTGTTCAACCTATGTGTGATAGCTTTGAAAAATGGATCAGGTTAAACTGGTGTCAAGATTTTTACGTTTAATGCAAATCCTCAAGACACTCTTAGAGTTAACGTAGTGTTTCAGTATTCCTTGGGAATCAGAGGACAGCTTATGTCCTGCATGATCAAATCTCTTTTTCAACCATATCCTTCCCATTGACATTTATACCTGCTGATTTATCATCCATCTTAAATCAGAACAAAAGCTCCACATTTTCTTCTTACCACCACCCTCTCTCTCTCTCCACTCTTCATTTCCACATTTCTGAAATGGAGCCGGCTGTGCCTCCTCATCTTTCACGTACTCCTTAGGCTGTTCGTATTTGACATCCATCCCATCATTTGGTGGAAACTGTCCCTGCCGTGGTCACAGATCATCTCCATGTTGATAAAACCAATGGACAGTTTTTCGTTGCTTACCCTACTTGACCTCCAACAGCTTTTGGCATTGTCCACCATTTCCTCCTTGAACACTTTACTTCTTGACTTTTGTGTTATTAAACTTTCCTAGTTTTTCTCCATCCTTTGTTGGTACTTTGTCAGTTTTCTTTGCAGGCTCCTCCTCTTCCACTTGACGGTCAGATGTTGAAGTTCCTCAATTCTTAAAGTCCTCTTTTTTTCTCTGTAAGTCTTCTTTCTTTGCCCAAGTTCCTCCAATGCCCAGAGTTTTCCATCTATATCCTCATTATTTTCAGATTGATACTTGTAATTTATACTATTTCTGAGTCTTGATCCAGCTGTCTGCTAGACCAATGCTGCTCAAATTCTTTAGGGAAGGTTTTTAAATTTACGATATGTCGCAGGTCAGCACTGTTGTATAATACAATAAAAATAAATTACTAGAAAAATAAGTTAAAAAATATAAATTTTTATTAGATTCAACAGATATAAAATTATCAAAGTGCAATAGAAGCTTCTAAATGCTTCTCATTTTCTGTGCTTATCCTGTCACAAAGCAGTAACAAATAGTTTGTGAACTGCGCTTTGAATAGCACTATACTATACCTCTTCTCTTGGCTTTTTCAAAGCTGCATCAAGACTGGCCTCATGCACTCGTATTTCCTCCAACAAAACAAGCTCTAGCCCTGTTCAGTTTTTCCCATTGCAAAATTCAGAAACCCAGGAGTCATCCACGACACGTCTCTCTCTCACATCTCACATATTCAGTCCACCACCAAGCCTATCACCTAAATATTTCCCACATTCCTCTTCTTCATTCCGTTCCCACTGCTTCCACCTTCATCTCAGACACCATCATCCCTCACCTGGACTACTACACTAGTTGCTCCCTTCCAGTTCCTTTTCTGCTCTGCAACCAGGACAGTTGTTTAAAATGAAGATCTTGTCATGACCTTGCTTTTCTCCCCTCACTTGCCTCCAGTTGCTGTCAGAATGAAAACCAGCAGCTTGATACAGCCTGCTGCCCTCGCTGCTCTTGAACTTCTTTATACGATCCCTCCTTTTCTCCCACCACTCTGCCTGTGCTCTTTCCCTCAGATGCACGATGCTCCCTGCTGTCCAGGACCTCTCTGTGTGCTGTTCTTTTTGCTGAGAATTCTTTTTTTCTCTTCATTTAGTTAATTCCTAATTTTCCTTCAGATCTGAATTTAAACATTACTTTCTTGGAGAAGCATTCTCTGATACTTCCAAATTAGATCAGATCCCACATTATAGGCTCTCCCAGCACCCTTAGTCATTCTTTCATTGCATTGATCTTATTTTATAATTCTACGGTTACTCAGTGATTGTTTAATAACTCTCTCATCCTATTAGATTGTAAGCTCCATGAGGCCAAGAACTGTGTCTGCTCTTTTCACCTTGTATCCCCATTGCTTAGCATAGTATCTGCCGTATGGTAGGCACATACTAAATATTTGCTGAATGAACAAATGAAGGGTGGGTAGTTTGAAATTACTGTTACTATCTCATTAGTTAATCTGGCACATAAGGTACTCAACAAATGTAAATTTAGTTAATGGGGAAGGTGGATGTCACAATATATTTTTCAAGTATTGGAGGAATGAGGACTAGTGAAGGGAATTGTGTGGAAGACAGCTTGAGCAGATGTGGATGCTGTGAACAGAGAATACAGAATACAAGATATTGGGAAACAAGGCCAGTGGATGGGAATTTGAACGTGATCTCCATTGGTGATAGACCTAATGTTCGTGGGAAAGTTGAATTTCTTTTGAGCCTCTCATATTATGAAATCAGCTTATTTCATTTTTTTACACAGTACTGTTAGTCTTGGCTCTGTGAGGTGTTTTGTTTTTCTAGATTTGTTCATCCGCTGACAGGAGAATAAATGTGTTGGGAAATTACCTTGTAGTGATAGAGAATAATGTAAATCAGACATACCTCTTGGTTTTGCTTTCATTGATTTAATTCCTTTTTAATTACGAAAGATCTGCTTTTCTGACATTTAGGAAAAATTAATATTAGAGCTCTATGATTATGGTATATGTGTCTAATAAGATTTTTTATAATAAATTTTGTAACAAAGTTTGTGGCAGGTTAAAATTTCCTAAGTGTTTGATAGATTTTTTCTGAAAAGAAAAATATTGTGTACTCATCTACATCTATTCATTCATTTCACTGATATTTATTATACAACTGCCTTATTTGATGAACTACAAGACATTGAAGATACAAAGATAAATATGACCAAATTCCTGCCCCAAAGCAGCATACGGTTTAGGAGAAAGTCAGACTGTAAAGCAAATGAATATTAGGATGATAAATGCTAGTATCTGGCGGCATAGAGTGCTGGGAGAATCAGAGGAGGGATATCTAACCAAATGTAGAGCTTGAGTGGGTGGGTGGGAAAGGGTAGAGATGTTAGCACATCATTTTCAGAGATGTTGCCAATTGGGCTGAATTCTGAGCCCCTTCTTTGGCCAAGAGTTGAAAGCACTAGTGTTCGTTTCAGTCGCTGGAAAAGACCTGTGTTACTGTCTTATCCTTGTATTCTTGGGCACAGAAAAGAAAAATATCTGATTGCTATCATGTGGGCCAGAGGTGGAAGCAAAGTTTAATCCTTTTGAGCCAGATGAGTGCCAGTTCCCTAATTCAAGCCTTTGAATACTAGTAGCTGACTCAACTTAGAATCTGTAATAGGAGAAGCTCAGTATGCAAGTATGAAAAGCCCTATTGCAAGTATGTTCAGTTCTTAATGCAATTAGAGATTTTTTTTAAAGAATGAAAACTAGTAACGACCCATAAAATATTCTTTTTTAGTTAGCACTCATATTATCAGTGGACCCTCAAAAGGTTTGGTTTTAATTCTGCTTATTAAAATAAGGAGGGTTGGAACAGTGGTTTCCCGGGTATGGTAATTGTATTCATGTGGCTGTGTGGATGGAGGATTTTTATTTACTCCAAAAGAAAGCATGCTTTAACTTCACTTACAAAATATTACAAAACTAATTGTCTTTTCCTTCATGATAGATGACAAAGTTCCTAAAACATTCCAGAATTCCCTCGTTCAACTTGGACTCAACACTATGAAGTCTGCAAATATATGTATAGGTCGACCAGTGTTGCTTACCAGTTTGGATGGAAAGCAAGAGGTAAGAGTCCTTTTCATTTCCTTAGTTTAGAAAGAATTGAGATGTTTTTGATTTTAATTTTTAGTTCAAGCCGGAATAAATTAAAAACTATATTTTAAAAGACCCTCACATCTATATAAACTTTTCCCTACTTTGATGTCTGCGACTATGCTGGGCGTAGCAGCACCTAAATATCATGATGTAGAGAGAGGCCTTTCCTCAGGAGGCAGTGACACACTCACTATCAGCCCTATTTCTCCTAGTCTGTTAGTTATATTTCTCCACAGAAACGTTATTTGGGGGTTTGAAGGTCATCTCTTTTGTGTACCAGTGTTTAATTACCCTACTTGTTTTCAGCTGTGTTTGTCCTTGCTGCCATTCATCATATCTGAGACTCCAAGCCCAGGACCTCTCCTGGAACACTGTTGGCACCTTGGCTTTCTTCCCTGCTGCTGGCCCCTGGCTGCCTCTGCCAGGTCTTCTGCTGCTGCTTCATCACTCAATGTTCTCTCATCCACTTGGGTCCTCTGGAAATGTTTTGAAATCTCTGTCTGCTGATGGCATGCTTCCCATTCTTTTCATTATTCTGGGCTTAGACTTTTAAAAATCCTTTACTGTGTTTTGTGGAAGGGGACATTGTCAATGTATGAGCTCAGCCCACTAATTTGAGCTAGAAATCCTTGCTCCTCTCCCTTAACATTTAAATCTGATGAGATTTAGGTTCCCACCAAGCTCTTCTGCCCATTCCTTCACTATTTCCTGGATGTAGTTTATGCTCCAGGCTGGATTACCTTACAGTTAGCTTGCCTTCAGTATTTTTTCTCATTTTTTTCTTATCATCTGTTAATGCCTTTGTGTCTTTTCCTAAATCCACTTTTCAAATCTTCCACCATTTTTGCTGTGGGATCATTCCTAATCTTCACAAAAAGTGTAATATTTATAAAAAAAGGTTTTTGTGACTTGTGTCAGATCGTAACTCCTTTGGGGTAAGGATTGTGTTTTGCAGATCCATGTACTTGGCTGTGCTTAGCTTTCTGCCTTATAAATTAATGATATACTTGAATATTTATTTTCTCATATTTTTATTTCCTGTGTTCTGGGCAGGTCTATACAGCCTGGCCTGTGTCAGGATTTCCTGGAGGCAAGGTTGGCCTGAGTGAAATGGCACAGAAGAACATAGGTGTGAGGATTGGTGATACCATCCAGGTCCAGCCTCTTTTGGGTGCTGTGCTACAGGCTGAGGAAATGGACGTGGCACTCAGGTTTGGCACTTTTCTTTGGTGACTGTCTGGAGCAATGATGCCCAGTAGAAATATAACGAGAATGACAAATGTGAACCACGTATTTAATTTTGCGTTTTCTAGTAGCTATATTAAGCAAGTAAAGAGAAACAGGTGGAATTAATTTGTTTTTTTTGAAGAAGATGATTAGCCCTGAGCTAACATCTGCCGCCAATTCTCTTTTTGCTGAGGAAGACTGGCCCTGAGCTAACATCCATGCCCATCTTCCTCTATATGTGGGATTCCTGCCACAGCATGGCTTGCCAAACAGTGCCATGTCTGCACCCGGGATTTGAACCAGCAGACCCCGGGCCGCCGAAGCGGAACGTGTGAACTTAACCACTGCACCACTGGGCCAGCCCCAGGTGGAATTAATTCTAATAGTAAATATATGTATATTTTTTTGCTGAGTAAGATTAGCACTGAACTGACATCTGTTGCCAATCTTTTTTTTTTTATTTGAGGAAGATTAGCCCTGAGCTAACATCTGCTGCCAATCCTCCTCTTTTTGCTGAGGAAGGCTGGCCTTGAGCTAACATCCATGCCCATCTTCCTCTGCATTATATATGGGATGCCTACCACAGCATGGCTTGTCAAGTGGTGTCATGTCTGCACCCGGGATCTGAACCAGTGAACCCCGGGCCACCAAAGCAGAACATGCACACTTAACCGCTGTGCCACAGGGCCGGCCTAATCTTCCTCCACTTTATTCATGGGTCTGACAAGTAGTGGCTGACAAATGGTATAGGTCAGTGCCTGGGACCTGAACCCATGAACCCGGGCTGCTGAAGCAGAGTGCACTGAACTTAACCACTATGCCATGGGGCTGGCTCCTGTAATATTTCGTTTAACCAGTATTTGTAAAATCTGTTTTTAACATGTAATTAACTATAGAAAACTATTAATAAGATATTTTGCATTGTTTTTCAAAGTGTCTGCAAAATTCAGTGTGTATGTTACCCTTGTAGCACATCTCAATTTGGCCTATCACATTTTAATCGCTTGCTAGCCCCATGTGGTGAGTGGCTAGTGGCCTCCTGTGTTAGAACAAGCTAGATGTGTGCCATGTAGTAATGGACTAGGGACTCTCTAATGACATATGATGAGAGTATGCCCTGATGTGTTAGGTGAGAGGAATTATTGCTGATGGATATTTAACAATGTTTTTCATCTTGGTTTGCAGTGTAGTTGGGGCTTCTTATCTTTTTTACAGTTGTAAAGAAGGGGGTAGATTACTGTGAGTAGGCAGAAAACAAGTTTTAATTAAGACTGCTCAAGCAGAGTACCTAGTTGTGTATTTTAACTCTGATTATTCAATCTAGTAAAACATCCATTTCTATCAGATTTTAAAATAGTTCCTCACCAAATACTAATTGTTCGAATCACCTTATCGATAAAGTATACTGCCCATCATCTTGGATACTCTGTATCTAATAGGCTTTTGACTCAGTTTGCATGAAGAAGTCTTATCAAAATTCATTTAAAAAAAAGCATCTTTTGATACTTTAATAACACCTTAGGTAACAATTTGGGGGGTATATTTACATTCTATGCGAGAATCACAAAACATTTTTCAGTCGTTAGCTTGATTTTAAAATGTTTTTTTCTCTTTTGCTACCTTTGTAGATTCCAAGCTTGAGTTTCTACATATTTAAAAACTGGAAAATGTTTAAAATAGCATTTTAACAAGCAATAAAATAAAAAGCAGAAAAGAAGAGAGAACACAGCATATGTTGAGCACCAGCTGTGTATTGGCACACACACTTTTTCCCTTTTTATTTTTTCATTTAATCCTCTACACATCCTGCAAGTTACCCATTTTCACCCCTTTATTTACAGAGGAGGAAATGGGCTCAGTGAGGAGAAGTAACTTGCCTGTTTATTTTATGGATTAGTTAGTAGTACTACTCAGATTAAATAGGAATAATCCAGACTGTTGTAAAGCAGTGCTGCAGCTAGCAGTAATCGGTTGACTGGATTTTTGATGATCTGCAATTAATCCCACCTCTTGAGGGCGCAGCAGTCTCAGCTCATAATGGTTGCTTATTACTGTAGAGGGACTGTGTATGTTTTAATTGCATCTTGGTTTTTAAAATTTCATTTTGAAAAAATCTTATGTTTCAAATGTGGCAGCAGAGTTAGACAAGAAACTTAATTTCCACTAAGAAAATTTAGTAATTTTAATTTGCTGCTTAAATCCTTCAGTTGTAGCTGAAAAATTTTATTAATAAGGTTAGAGCTCCTTCTAGTGGAAAGAATTTTATCTGCACCCATTCTTTTTGTAAAAACAAAACTGGTTGAGTGGTTTTTACTGTTCTTGTACATATTTGTAAGTATCTTCTTTTCAGAGTTTAATAAATAGAAACAATTTAAGTGTAACTGGTTTCAGAGTTCTGTAAACAGGAGTAAATTTAAGCATTTGAGACACATACATTTGACTCATGAGATTTCCTCCTTATTCTATATATTTAAAAACTCTCTCTCTCTTTTAAAAGAACATCCAGTCAATTCTTGTTACTTGTGGTAGTTAATGTTCTATAAAGTTGCCACAAACACTGAATTAGCAAATACTGAACCATTGCTCCTTGGGACGCATATATATATATATATATATATATTCACATATACACACACACACACACATATATAATATAAATATAAATATATATATATATTACATAGATTGTAGTCTTAAATCCTTAAAACAACTCATCATTCCCCTAGGTTCTATTTTCTTTATTTTACAAAGAAGGGGCGGTTTAAGAGTGTTAAGTGACTTGCCTGACGCTACCCGACTAACAGATGCCAGAGTTAGGATTCAGATCCCCTCCAGCTGGCCCCAGAGCTGGAACTTTTTCTTCTGCATTGCACTGCCCCCTACCATCTCCAGTCTCCATCCTCTGTCATCTCTGAACACGAATTGAAACAAGAGGCCTTCTTTAAACTCAGCTGGGAAAGCGTTGGGTGGCCCAGATTTTTTACTTGCTCTACTCACATCCACAAATGACTGGGAAAGCTCTTCTAGTGTTGATTTTGGGACTGCAAATACATTTTAGCAAGTAGGTGAATTTGCAAATATGGAATCCATAAATAATGATGATCAACTATATTGGTTTTGTTACTGATAAAGTGACTGAAGAATAAGGCTTAGATTTTGACCAGATGGTTTGCTAACACACCCCTTCCTGAGCTAAACTATCCCCCCTCCACTGATTACCAACAGAGCTCACACACCGTAAGCATCCTCTGCTGATGGAGGCTTGTTTACACATGGAGAAGTAGGGAAAATGCACATGTTCTGAGAACTCTCCAGGAACATAGTTCTTTACAATGATTTTTAGTGTGCCTACTTCTGTACTCAAACAAGCAACCTTCCTGGAAGACACAGTTATTAGTCAGAAGAAGGAGTTCTCATTTTTCTTAGGCATGCTCTTTCTTCAGAATAAACTTTCATGGCACCATTACCCTCCTTTCTCTTATTTCTACCTCTTCAGATAATGTACTATAAAGGATTTGATTTTCTTGAAAGATAATTTATAAATTATACAAAAGGAGTCAAGTAAGCTTTTAATAAAAGCCTTTCTTCAAACTAGGCAAGTTGAGAAAGGGAATGATTAATTTAGGCCAGTGTTTCTCAAATATTTTTGACTATGACACATAATAAAAAATGTATTTTTTATTATGACTCATTGTACACATACATCCACAGATAAAGTGCACATATACAGTCACGTGTATGTACCTATATACGCATGAGTATATAGATATGTGTGTGTGCATGTATGTGTAAAAAGTAATGTTTTACAAAGCAATATTTACCTTTTCTTTGTGTGATGTACTCTGACATTTTGTATTCTATTAAAAAAAATGCTGAATGAGATTGACTGAAATGATTTCATGATCCACTCATGGATAGTACCGTATGTTTTGAAGAACACTCATTTAGCCACTAGGATACCAAATTGCAAATCATATTTTCACAGCTATAAGAAGTATCTGAAAAGTGTAAATCATTCCAAAATTGTGTAAATCATTTCCAGGTTGTAAACTAGTTATTCTTTTGATTAGATCTACATGACAACTGTGTACATGTCATTTTATATTACATTTTAATTTCTGTTGTACTTAGTGCTGATTTTTATTTCCCTTTTACAGTGACAAAAATGTGGATATTAATGAAGAACAATTGACTGGTTGTCTTCTGAGAAAACTAGGTGAGACATATATTTTAAATAGTTTTTTAAATTTTGAGAAGCAGGGTAGCAGCAAATAAAGTAATGTGTCTTTGAGGTCCTGTATATATAATAGTTTTCTTCAAAATAGTGTAGAGAATATTCTCCTCAATGAATTGATGTCCTTTTGAGATAGAGATTTTTTTCCCCCAGTTGTTTGGCAGTTGAGAGAATATATGACTTGTCTATGGACAAAGTCAATAGTAGAGCTGAGACTTTTAACCCTTGAGCTCTTTCCAGTAGGAAAGTTATCATGGCTTGCTGACTTAGGTATGCTGTCAGGTTAGTTCATTATTGAACATAGAATGGCTGATTATTTGTTTATATAGTTGATAGTATCCTAGATGCATTGAGTGTAGAGGATTTCAAAGAATTATCTTATCCTTCTACCTCCAGATAGTTTTCTACCAATGGGAATATTAGGTCCTCTATTTTTCACAACACTTATTTTATAAATGCTCCCATCTTTGATTTAGTTTTTTCAGTCAGATAGTTTGTTAATAGATGAAATAAATAGCTGTTTAAACATTAAAAGGGTGAAAAATTGTGCTAACATGTATATTTAATAAATTGTTTTCCAGATGGCAAGATTGTTTTACCAGGCAACTTTCTGTATTGTACATTCTATGGACGACCGTGCAAGTTGCAAGTGTTGCAAGTGAAAGGGGTAGACGGCACCATATTGAGAAAGCCTCAGAGTGACTCTGACACTGATACTCAGGGAATGACCTCTAAATGGTCCAGCACAGAAACCAGTACCCTTGATATATCTGTACAACTAAGCCAGCTAGATCTGGAAGAGCCCCAGGACCCAACATCAAGCAGTACTCCTTGCAAACCAGTAGATGACAGAATGATAAAGAAAGCTGGTGACATTTTATTGGATGTTACCCAGAGTCCTGGGGATGATGGTGGGCTTGGATTAGAGGAAGTCACAGGCCTTACATGCAGTTTTGAGTCTGCCAGAGAAGGAAACGAACAACTTGTCAATAAAGAGAGATTGCTGAAGTCAGCCAGCTTGGGAGCAAAGTGCAACACTGATACTTTTTATTTTATTTCTTCAACAACAAGAGTCAGTTTTACAAAGATTCGTACAAATTCAAAAGAGCAAGACAACCAATTCAAAGTAACTTATGACATGATAGGAGGCTTAAATAGTCAGCTGAAGGCAATTAGAGAAATAATTGAACTGCCCCTCAAACAGCCGGAACTTTTCAAGAGCTATGGTATGATTTCTTCAGTGTATTGCACCTCAAAGTGTTAAATTCAAACTAAAAAGCAGTTGGCTCATTCCACTTATCTAATGATCGCTCACCCTTTTTTCCCGTTTTTCTTTCCTGAGTGATAGGTATGGTAGGAGGTGAGAGTTGCTTTGGGAGAGGCCAGTTGAGAGAGCCTTTTTCTGTGCTTGGTTTCTTTAGGTTGTAATGTGAGTTAGTTGCAGCCTGTCCCTTCTAATTGCATACTCCCACAATTGTTTGTATTGAATCTAGAATAAGTATCTTGTCGTGCTGGATCAGCTGTAATGACTAAAGAAATAAACCAAACATTCGAATATGTTGGATAAAACTTCTTTGTTAGGAAATGTAGCTGTGTGCAGATCTCTTTGCACTGAAGCAAGTGGTTGAGGGAGTGACTTGGCTCTTAGGAAACTCAGGACTTCCTCTGTATAGTTACTGCCTAGATCCTCTGCATGTGTTTGGTGCCTACCATCTCTTTCTCTACTCTTTCCTTTTTCATGAACCTTTATATATATAAATGAACCCTTGGATTGGTATTTTGCTAGTAATGGTTATTCTGTTCTCTGAGACAGCTAGTTGGATGAAAATTGGGATTGGTAGCTTGCCTTTGGATGTTCTTGTTGTCTGAGCTTTGTTTTCTGATCATTGAACTCTGCTGCATGGGATGGGGCATGGCAATAGTGTGTGTGTCCAGCCAGTTTTTTGCCAATGTGCCTGGCCTGGTTGGGTCCATAGAGAGAAAGTCAGTGCTGGAGGTCAATGTTTGGACTAATGAGTGCATCTTTTTGGGGAGAAAAAAGAAGGTCTGATTCTTACTTTAGTTTTGTGATGCAAAGTAAATTTATATTTTATAACTCGTGTTTGAAGTCATATGATAACACTTATAAGAAACCTAGTAATGCTGAATTCAGTGTTCTCTTCTTTTTCTTCCAGCAATTCCTCCCCCTAGGGGAGTGTTACTCTATGGCCCGCCAGGTACTGGAAAGACAATGATTGCCAGGGCTGTTGCCAATGAAGTCGGAGCCTATGTTTCTATAATTAATGGTCCTGAAATTATAAGCAAGTAGGTGCATAATTTAATAGAATAAGCAATATTATTAAATATACTTCCTAAATGTGGTTTTTAAAAAAATGGCAGCGTAGTATTCTGTCTGGGTATTTCATATGTTGAAATATTTTAAATTTGCTTTTTAATGTATATAAAAATTGTTTGGAGAATAATTTTGAAAGTAATTTTAAGTTTTCTGGAAATATTTGAAAAGTGAGATGAACTTTTATAGACAAAGCTTTAAAAACAGAATTGGTCCTTAAATGTGTTTTATTTGTTACAGATTCTATGGGGAGACTGAAGCAAGATTACGTCAGATATTTGCCAAAGCCACTCTGCGGTATTCTTTATTTTTAGATGTTTGGAATTAGTAGTCAAGGCTGTATTAATCAAAGTATAACTAACTTTAAGTGTTAGTAGACATACTAAAACTTTATGTGAAGCATGAAAGAATAGTACAGAAATAATAGTGATAGCACTAGAAATAGATTGTAAATCTAATGAAGCTCTGTCTAGTCTGTTTCTATCTAATATTGTTTTGGAAGTTTGGTAAATGAGTTATTAAAATAGATAAGGTAGCAAAAGGTACAAACTTTCATTTATAAAACAAGTCACAGAGATGTAATATATAGCATGGTGACAATAGTTAATAATGCTATATTGCGTATGTTTGAAAGTTGCAAAGAGAGTAGGTCTTAAAAGTTCTCATCACAAGAAAGAAAGTTTTGTAACTATGTTTGGTGACAGATGCCGACTGTCCACAATACATAGAAATATTGAATCATGTTGTACACCTGAAACTAATATAATATTAAATGTCCATTATATCTCAATTAAAAAAAATCACAAAGTAAAAGAATTAAGAGTGTTGTTTGATGTCATGTGACTGAGCATATAAATTTATGATTTTCTCTTTTGGGTACTTAGGCATATCTAGTATATCTAGTTCCCTTAGTGGACTGTAATATTTTAGTAGCCCTTCATGCTTGAAACTTTATTGTTTTTTGCTTCAAAGGGATAAATCTTCTATTCTTTAAAATGATTCTTACTGATTATTCTTTAGTTTAGGCTATCATGTTACATTGCAAGAAATGTTAGAATTTGGTCTATAACTTGGTCTAATGTAATAATCATAATATGGCTATGTCTCCACTATTGCTTTGGTATTTAACTTATCATAAGTACTACCTTGTTATCAAAAGAACTTCCATTTTTAAAGTTTTTTTTTCCAGTGATAGTAGGTGAAATTAGTTTGTAGTCCCAATACTGAAGATTTGAGAATCAGTGGTTATGTTCCTGGTTTGTTGTTATGTTCCTGGCAGTAGAGGCTTCCTCTTGTGAGAGAATGTTCATCTTTTTATGGGAGAATTAATCATCTTGAAAGTTCTTTTTTTAATAGGTAAAAAAAGGAGAGCATTTCTGCTCTTTATCCCTTCGACTTTAAATCTCCTCCAAGGGACAACATCTCTGGCCTCAGCTTCTGAATTGATCCTGGCATAACAGTTTAATGGGCACTAGTGAGCAAGTTCTCTCTGGGCATAGACTCTCATCTTATGAGCAACAGACTGTTCTCAATACTCTTCTTTTTATTGAGGGCAGATCCACTAGAATGTGATGCTGTGAGGTAAAATTTGGACCAGAATTAACCTAAGGTTTTTCAGCTTATCCTATTGCCTTTGTCTTTAATATTATTAACTATATCCTAAATTTGATACGTTGCATTTCAATTAAAAAATTAAAACTACTTAGTTTCAAATTTTTAATTGAAATGCAACGTATCAAATTTAAAAATTAAATGTGTATTAGAGAATTCATTTTACTTGTTTGTTTTTAGGCACCCATCAATTATTTTTATTGATGAGCTGGATGCACTTTGCCCTAAAAGAGAAGGGGCTCAGAATGAAGTGGAAAAAAGAATTGTCGCTTCACTTTTAACACTGATGGATGGTATTGGCTCAGTAAGTATAGCACCAGTATTGATTCTGTATAGGAAGGGGTTGATTCTTAGTTATATGTATGTAGTAGCAAAAACTATTAAATATGTCTTAAGTTTTTGGACATCCTAGGATAAGGAAAAAAATATTCATAAAAACTAAAGGCAAGACCCATAAAGTAATTTTCTTCAGAAGATTTCTTAGTAACTGCTAGGATAATATAACCTGGCACATATACACATTTTCTAGCATATAAAATAATATACAGTAATAAATTTTTTTGGTAATAAATGGTACTAACTTAAAACCTGAAGCAAAAATCAGTAAGGAAGATTTAGCAGTTAAATTTTAGAGGATTTTACTAAGAAATTTCATGATTGTCTTATTACTCATGTAAAAGTTGATTCTTTTAGGTCTTTAAGTTTGTCAAGTAAAAGGAAAGAAAGTGAGAATAATGGAAAATGTGTTTGTACAACATTTAAAAAGAATTTACCTGTGTTACCTGATTCCCTAATAGGGCATACACTCTTATGGTTAATGAAAACTATGTGCTAATTATGAAAAGGAGATCCATAGTACTAATAGAAAAGAGGAATGAAGAATTGTTTCAGACTCCTGACAGCCGTTTACCAGAAGAATACACTTCTTATGCAGAATTTTAACTCATTTTTTAGAATCATAATATGTTAAAAACAAAAGAAATTTTAGAAATCATCTGGCCTCATGCTCTCCATTTGCACATTAAAAAACTGGGTAATTAAAACTCTCTGGTTTTTACTGCCTATTGGTAGAAACTGAACGCGTGAAAATAACATGAAGGTTTGGTAGTAAGTCTGTTACTTGTTAGTGTGTGTTACAATTTTAAGAATAACACAAGAGAAGGATTGCTAGCTGGGGGAGGCCTGGTTCACAGTCTTGTGGCAGTACCTAGGTGTGATCATCATGTCCCAGGTTTGATTCTCAGCTTATAAAGCTGGGGATTTCAGTGTTGTTAGTATATTGCAGGTGGTAGGGCCCTGAAGACTGACCCACAGTAATAACACTCACAAGGGACATGTGTAAACTGGATGCCAGTTTATCCATTTACAATAAGAAATATAATTATTAAGCTGACCAAATATCTTTGTTTATGGGTGACTCTTTTTTCACCCTGAAGGCAAATATATGTGGAGAGCTCTATTATAATTAGAAGGGTTCCTGGTGAGTAGGAAATTAGATGGAAGGCTCTGTGTTGGAGGATCTTAATCACTGTCCTTGCTCCCTCTTTCTCTGCCACTAGGATAGACCTACTGTAGACTGGTGTTCTTGCCTTTGGGCAGGACTGGAAGCATGTGACAGTCATGTTTTAGTCTGAAAATGTTTAATGGACTGTATTTGTCTTCTAATCTCATAATTCATAGAATCACTGTAATCCATGCATTTTCTGTTGGCACATCCAGTATAATTGATTGGGTTAGAGTTTTCTTACATTGAATCACATTCCGCTTAAGCTTGTCTCTGTGAGTTTATACTTGGGTCATTGGAATAGAATGTTGGATAATTTCTACAGATGGCTGATCATGACTGTAGTTCTTGGTAATTTGTTCCAGATTTCATTCTCAGAGAATAAAAATTCTTGTGTATTCAAGGGTGGCTGGTACTTGGATGTTGATTATATTGTTGTCTATATTTTATGGAATTTAAAAATTTATCAAAATAAAAAAGAGACAGTCCATATGTGAAGAAGATTCCTTAGACCCCTGTGTAATAGAGCCTTGCTCTATTGAATGATGTATAGGTCATAATCTTTGCTTTCAGGCAGGGGAAAAGGACAACTTAAAACAATTAAACACATTAAAACAGCTATATGGTAGGGTATTATATGTTATTATTCATGAAAATGGTGTAGTTAAGATGCTAGAGGTGGGACAGACATCAGTGTGGATGGAGAGGTAAGTTTTGGAAAACTTTCTAGGTGAGGGAGCATTTAGGCTAAGCTTTGGAAAATATGGGATGAGTAATTAAAAAAAGGGTTAGGGCTTAGCAGCCTGGACAGTTAGATCCATCCTTGTCTATATAGCCAGTGCCTATATATACGTATTTATATATATTTATATTTGTATTTATTTATTTACTTAGATTTTCATTTTATTTTGTTAGGAAGGAAGTGAAGGACAGGTTTTGGTCCTTGGGGCCACAAATCGCCCTCATGCCTTGGATGCTGCACTCCGAAGACCTGGACGATTTGATAAAGAGATTGAAATTGGAGTTCCTAATGCTCAGGACCGGCTAGATATCCTCCAGAAGCTAGTTCGAAGGGTACCCCATTTGCTCACTAAAGCTGAACTGCTACAGCTGGCAAATAGTGCTCATGGATACGTTGGAGCAGACTTGAAAGCCTTGTGTAATGAAGCAGGTGAGAGTGATTTGCTATAGTGAGTCTGTATTGATGGACTTAACTCTGGTTTATTTACATACTGATAATTTGTACCTCATTTCTTAATGGAAATAGCTAATTTTTTCTAATCATAAAATATATTTATTGAAAAACCTACAGAAAACTATAAAAAAGAAATAAAAATCACTCTTTATCTTACCTCTAAAGATAACCACTATTATAGCATATATCCTTTGAGACTTTTCCTAAGTGTACACACACACACAAACACATGTACATATGTGTGCATACACACGCAACCGGATACATTAACGGCAGTATTGATGATGACAGTATTTATTGATGTTGTGCTCTGGAAATTAGGGAGAAGTGCCTGCAGGAGGATCCAAATTTTGTTAAGGAGCAGCTTTGTTATTTGTTGAAATGCTGAAAAAGTATTCAGTGAAACCTGAGAATTCAATGCCTTAGAGTATGTGACAGTGATGTTTAAAGTCTGAAGATGTTTAAGGGCTGTTATTAATCAGTTGACTCTTTGAGTTTAAGAACTTCACCATGGCATAACTGTAATTATTTTCGAAGCCCTTAAGACCTGTTAATGTTTGTGCAGTTTTTCAGAATAATTTCAACCATGGAAAATGTATTCAAATCAGGGCAGTTTTTTTAAGCTATTGAAATATTTCTTCAGGCAAGTAAGAATTTACTGAAAAGTAGCTGGTAGTCTTTTTTTTGTTCTGGGAAGATGTGTTTATTTCTGGTAACCTCTAAAGGCTGGGCACATACCTCATAGCACCTCTGGTTTGCTGATAATCTTAGGTTCTCTGTATTTATTCCCTCCTCCTGTATGGGCGTATGTTTCTAAGTCCTTACTATTCTTTGGAAGAATTTTTTTCGGTTGTGGCATTCTGTTGTTCCAGTTTGTGACCTATCCCAGTGTTTCATAAGGTGCTTTAAAGAAAGTTTAACCCTCACAGGTAATAGAAGAAATGGAAATCTTGAGTTGGAAATTTAGTATAGAAATATGGTAACTTTTACCTCTAAATCATTGGTTCATAGTTAATCTAATTTAGTAGGCTTTGAAGACCTTTGCATTAGTCCTTTCATCCTTCTAATCTGGCCTAATGTGTGCAGGAAAAGAGGTTAGAGAAGGAAAAACAGGTAGAAAAAGAAAACTTGGAAGAGATATTTAGGAGTCTTTGAATATCTTCCTCTTGGTGGAGAAAACCAGTTTGATTTCATTCTATTTGAGCATTTTCACAGTTTCCATGTTAGAGGACTCACAGTTGGGGGAGACTACAGGTTATGTAAACTGCAAAGCAAATATAAACAGTCTTCTGATATATTATGGTCTAGGGTAAGGTCCCTTTTTGTTTAGTTTCTTGTGCTTCGCAAGATATGGTGGGCTTGATCATGGTAATGCATTCCCTAGTGATCAAGAAGCAGAAGTATCAGTGGATAACTTTGCTCCCTTCATTCCATTAGGTGATAATGAAGAGTCTGAATTATTATGTAAGCATTGCTTTTGCATTTGTCCTGGCATCTATTCAAGGGTTCAATCTTCAATATCCTTTACCAGACATTTTTTGACTTTCTAATGTATTTCATGTATTCTAGAAGGCTCTGGGATTCTTGCTGTTCAGAAGCATATTGTCTGATGGCAGAAAGAGAGTTGTAAACTACTATTTATATCATGAGATGTGTACTCATGAAACTATGGAAAATGTAGTGACTTCCATTATGGAGAAAGGACATGCTATGGTTATATAGAAAAAGTGACATCTGGGCCCGGCCCCATGGCTGAGTGGTTAAGTTTGCGTGCTCCGCTTTGGCAGCCCAGGTTTCGCCGGTTTGAATCCTGGGCGCAGACATGGCACCACTCATCAAGCCATGCTTAGGCAGTGTCCCACATGCCACAACAAAAAGGACCCACAACTAAAAATATACAACTGTGTACTGGAGGACTTTGGGGAGAAAAAGGAAAAATAAAATCTTTAAAAAAAGAAGGACCTTTCTTTAATAAAGGTTTTCATTTAAAAAAAAAGAAAAAAGAAAAAGTGACATCTAAGAAGAAGCTTAAATAAAAAGTACGAGTTCTACAGGCAGAATGAGAGGTGTGAGAAGGTGGCAAAGGGAAAACATTCTTTTATCTAATCCTCACACCAGTCCTGTGATATAAGTATCAGATAGACTCGAGAGGTCTCACAGCTAGTGTTAAACTACAATTTAACTGAGGGTCATCTTACTCCAAATCCATTCTCTTAGTCAAAATTAAATCATAAAGGGGGTGGCTCCGTGGCCGAGTGGTTAAGTTCGCGTGCTCCGCTGTGGCGGCCCAGGGTTGGGATCCTGGGCACGGACATGGCACTGCTTGTCAGGCCATGTTGAGGTGGCTTCCCACATCCCACAACTAGAAGGACCTGCAACTAAGATATACAACTGTGTACAGGGGCGGTTTGGGGTGATAAAGCAGGGAAAAAAAAAAAAAAAGATTGGCAACAGTTGTTTGCCCAGGTGCCAATCCTTAAAAAAAAAAAAAAATTAAATCATAAAACACAGATTTTTGTCCAAGTGGCATAAGGCTTTTTGATTTAATTTTAGTCTATGAAGCTAAAGGGTTGAATCAATTTACAAAGTAGAAAATATCCATATCTTTTTACAGGTGAGTATAGTCCAGAAATTAAGCTGTGTCCTGAGACTTTCAAGGGAAAAGTGAAAATGTAATCCCCATACTAGATGTAAATAGGACCATTTACTTTCATGGGCACTGTAATATCCCCAAGAACCCTGGGAAAATGGCAAGAAAAGGTGAGAAATTCTACCCCTTACTATGTTATATTTAATTGAAAAAATTGTGAAAGGATTAGAAGGTGGGGTGGAGAGAGGCCTCCAATCCAAGATAGATAGGTGTATCTATATAGATATATATAAAAAGGATGTACTTAGTGCATACAAGCAGTAAATGACATATTAACTATTGTTAATGTGACTTAGTAATAATTTCAAATTATCAGGTATTGAACTGATATTTTCCCCTAATCTAGCAATGAATCAGACTGTGAGAAAGTAATTTTTAAAAAGATTAGGGTTAAAGTGTCCACTAGGGAAAATATATTTATGTGGTTTTGTATATACTATCTTAAATACTAGTGTATGTTGTGTTATGTAGTGTCATTCTCTAACTTTATATAGCAGAATAAATTTTAAGAACAGTGTGCTAGAGTTTTTTGCAAGGGATTTTTCTAAAGAAGCACGGGGTATAGTAGAAGATAGATTCTGAGAGTTGGGCAGATCTGCCTTTAAAATCAGACTTGTGATCATGGGCAAGTTCTTTGTTTTATGTGAGTTTTAGTTTTCCCCATTTGTAAGTTAAGGGGGTTGTGGTAGATGATATCTAAGTGACCTTGTAAATATGACATTCCCTGGATATAAGGGAGAACAAGAAAGAAATGGGGGGAAAAAAAAGAAAGGATAGGAAGAATTAGAAAAAGGACAGTGTGAGATAACAAATACTCAAGTTACTCACTAATCCTGGCCTGGCCTCAGCTACTTTCATACACCTGGCCTTGCCACCCTTCAGTCTTCTTTTTCGTACCTGTTTGTCTGAATGACTTAAACTTCGGTAGTTAGTCCCACGGTGTTCTTAGAAATAATGTTACAAGCAGACTAATGTTGATTGGGAAGCTAACTGCATTTTCTCATTGAAACAATTTTATAATTTCTGACTAGGGACTTGAGCAAATTATAAATTTGGTTAATTGTGTGACTCAGAGGAAAGATAAAACAACTCTAAAACTCTGTAAACTTTAAAAATAGTAGAATTGTGCTCAAGTGCTATTGAATGGGCACAAAAGTGTATCCCTCTTGTTGAATATACAAGGGCATCCCGGTATACTATGATGTGTCATTGAGCATAGGAAGAAAAAACTCAGCCATATGGTAAATTTGAACTACCCTCCTAGTTATAAATACAAAGAATTGAACATTTAGTGTTACATCCTATCTGGGTTTAGAGGAGTTATTAGGGGATGACTTGAATGAACATTTAATGTTGCATCCTATCTGGGTTTAGAGGAGTTATTAGGGGATGATTTGAATGAACATTTAATGTTACGTCCTATCTGGGTTTAGAGGAGTTATTAGGGAATGATTTGAATGGCTCTCCAGTCTTTTAAAATGACTGCCTAGGGAAGTTTAAACTGATGATTTCTTTTTTTCTTTTTTTTTTTTTAACATGATAAGTTTCTTTGGGCAAGTGGTAGCAGTCACAATTATATTGACTTTAGAATTATACACAGTTAGAAACATTGTTTTTAAAAAAGAGTCATGGTATTGTCTTAATATTTAGAGGCAGTATTAGTGATTTCTGGTACATAATAGGTGCTCAATAAGTATTTGATATGAGAAATATATGTGAAAGCTGGGAGACATAATTACCACCCCACTCCCCTTGATAGAGTAATAAAAATGTTTATTAACCTCAGAGTTGAGTTTAGTTTTGTTTTTACACCTTGAGTGAGAGTCATCTCCTTCTTTCCACTGTTACCTGCAGAAATCCCTGCTCTTTGCTGAGGAAACACCTCCAAGTCATTATTGCTCCTTTATGGGTATACAGGTTTGCAAAAGCTGTAAGAACGTAACAAGGGGTCCTGGAAATTCCTGCCATAAGCCTTCAGATTCTTTCCCACTCTGAGGTCCTGTTCTGTGATTCTAGGCTCTATATAGAGGTACTTTATTTTATACGACAAATGCTGTTCTTGATCTAGACCAACCATCTCTCTAATTTTTGCAGATTTTTTGTAATTGATTTAAATGACTGAATTAGGTTTTGGCGAATGTAGTTCTCAGACTACCTCTGATAGTATTGAGTTTCTTCCTAGCGTTTTTATGTGATAGTAATGTACTATTCCAAACTGTATCATTTAAATCTCCCACTCTAGCAGAAAATGAGTGTTCAAGTTTGTCTTGCAGGTATGTATAATGGTTCTAAATGAAAGTTAAAAATGACAGATAATTTTGAAGGATAGAAGAGCCACAAGGAAACGGTTTTGAATTAATGATTAAGAATACAAGTAAGAATATAGACGTGTGTTTTTCCTGGAACATTTGCTTGCTTATGATTTGTGGACCTGTGTGTTCTTTGAGCTTTTTGCGTGTTGACTGTCAGTTTTCTTTCTTGCTGGACTGCCTTCTAGTTGGAGAAGCTCTGCTCTTTTTAGCAAAAAGTGGTGCACAGATGTCTAGTAAGAGCCTACATTGCAGTGATTCAGAATTTCATGAAACCTAAGTGAACTATGTTCCTGATTATTTTTGTAATCTAAAGGTTTTTGTTTGTGGGATCAAACTCCTTGTAGTATATGTTTATTTTTGCATGTTTTTCCAGAGAGTAGAAGATTTACAGTCTGTTCCATAGTTTATAAGAGTGATGCTTCATCTTTTGCATTGTGCTTACTCAGTTTTTCTAGTCTTTTATTCCACTGTTACTAAATATTTTTGTATCTTTTAACTTTCTCTCCATAATGAATATGAAAGTTGGAAATACTACAGTAGTGTTGCTTTCAACACTTGGATCTCTTATTATCTGAGCAGATAAAATGTTTAATGTTGAGGGTTGGGCGTGAAACTTATTTTCAAATCTTGTGTTTTCTTTATAATTAATTTGTGAGCTAGAGTGTGGTGTGATATGTCCTCACTTGTCCAAAGGCCTGATGTTTTGTAGCTCACCTTTTTAAGCAAAGAGCAGCTGCATTTTGAAATGTTTTATCTCAAGTGGACAAGCTGTTTACAAGCTCAACTCTGACACATCCTGACATTTAATGTCTATGTTTGTATTCCTCCTGGGATTAGGCTGCCTTTCTAATTAATTAGTTGCATAGCCTTTTATTAATTCACTCAAAATTTATAATGTTTTAAATTAACAACATAGATAAGCATACCACAGTTTTTTGGAAAACATGAAATGTTAATTATGTAGCAGAGACATGAATTATATAAACTCTGCTGAATGTTAGAAGATGCTTAGCAACAATGTTTTCCAAATATAGGGATTTATTATAAACTTACCCTTCTAAGGCTGCCTGTGCCATTTCAGGAGAGTGAATATAAATAGAGCTTGATTTCTTCAAGAAGTGGACTCAGTCGTTTTGTTTACAGTGAAAGGAAGTATTTGCTTCACATCTTTAAGAATTTATCTTTAGCATCCTTGTTGATTTCACATCATTTCAACATGTTCATACCAAATACTTGGGCCTTGATAAGATAGCATCACAGAACAGGAAGAATTAAAACTCTTATTTAAACAATGATTTTATCATTATAACACTTAAGTAGGTCTAGTAACAATACTGAATCTAATTACTGTAACATAACTTTTTTTGAGATGGAAAATTTTATCTGTCTTGTACCAGAGTTCTGAGATATTTATAGCTGTTAGCCCTTCCTCCCACCCTCATTAGCTTATTTTAACAGGAATTTATGGAGGATCTACTATGTATAAAATACATAACAGTCCAGCTCTCATGAAAGGTTCTCTTTCCAACATTTTCCACCATTTTTTGAATTCTACCAATGTTGTTTTCTAAGTTGGAATTAACATATTGATTCTGTAAAATTCAGTATTTTTTAATAAAGTCCAGGGAAATAGTGGGATTTATTGGAAAGCTTATGGTGAGCTCTGGATTCAAATGCCAGCACTAGCCTTTATCAACTGAGAGACATTGGACAAGCCATTTAACCTCTTAAACTCTGCTTCCTCACCTGCTAATAGAGATAACGTATCTTTTAAGAGTTCTTGTGAGGTTTAAAAATATAGCCTGGCAGCAGTGGTTATGGTTTATACAGGCCGTTGGTAAGTGTCACGTTCCTTTTTTTTAAAAAAAATTTTGTATTTTATGTGTATTTATGCATTTCTCTGGTAGAAGCTGATTTGAATTTTGGCAATATTCCTGATATTTTAGGAACTACTTTGGTTATCCTAGTATAGGAGATATCAAGGAAAACTGACAGAATCCTTTACCTTGCTAGGGTAGTGATTTTCACTGAATCTGGATCAGTAAAGTCTTACCTCTCAATAAGAATATGCAGAGTAGAATATGGCTTGTTTTGGAGGTGCCTCCCTGATAGATTTTCTTGCTGAACTTGGGAGCTGTCATGTCATATGTTGGCAGAATCATAGTCTCTTCCCTCTTCTACCTTCCCTGTCCTACATGTGAGTCTGCTGTAGGCTTGCAGTAGAGCAACAAAATTAAATTGATGTATGTATCACAGTTACCACTCTAATGTAATGTATTTTATAAGGGATCATATCTTTATTTATGATTATAGCTGGATAAATAAACAGTTATTGTGCATTCTAATATCTCGTAAAACAGTGACGTTTCCCATATGTTTTGTAATTCTGAAATATGAGTTATATTTGTGATGTTGGGATTTTTCCTACTGCATAAATATTATGGATATTATTTAAGAAATGGAAATTTTTTTTGTCAGTGAATTGGGTATCTTAATATTACGTTTACTATTCATTTGAAATGACTGGAGCTGAGTGGTTTGTTTCAGAAAAACAGGTGGTAGTTTTGATTCTGTTTAAGCTCTAAGTGATATATACCATTTACTTCGCTAGTGGAAAGTTTTCTGAGTTGTCTTGCCAAGACTATAAAAGTATAAAACTTGAGGAAAGGTTTTCTTTTTAATTAAAACAATCACAAAAATACTATCGGTCTTATCTAAGTACAAGTTATTTCTAGGACTTAATCTTGATTCCTTTTCTCTTGACTCTTCCTTTATCAAATCCTGTTAGCCCTGTTTTCAAAATTTATTCAGAATTTGAACTTTTAAAAAATTTTAAACTCTTTTCACTGCTCTTGTCTAGACTCTTGCCATTGTCTTCTTCCTGCCCGCTCTATCCCCCACCTCCTACCCCACTTTATTCTTCACATTGTCTAAGGGGCAGGGCTTTGAAGTGGAGGTTTTGGAATTGAGGAGAGTGTGGGTGAGCGATATGACTTGGAAGTTATCAGCAGTTAGATGGTGACTGAAGCCATTGAAATGAATGAAATCACTGAGAGAGAGTGTGTAGAGTTCAGCCATTCATTCATTTATTGAGCCAAGCACTACACTTGGTGCTAGGACTACCCCAGTGAATAAGACAGGCTTGGACTCTCTCCTGCTAGAGCTCAAGATGCACAGGGAAGGAGGCAGTTTAATAGGTAATTACAATACAGTGTGTTGGGTATTTGCAAATGATCAGGAGGTTTTAGAATGCTGATGAGGAGAGAAGAGGGGTCCTGAGGAACACCATTTAAAGTTGGGTTGTCAGAAAAGTTCTGGTATAGGAGACTGGAGTGTCTAGATAGATGGGAAGAGAACCCAAAGAAAGTGATGACAAATTAAATGAGGGAAGATTTCAGGGACGATGTAATTAGAAATAATGTAGTTTTAGTTACCACTAATCAAGTACTTGTAATCCGTTGGCCACTGTTTGAAGTGCCTTACATGTATTAATGCATTTCTTACAGCATCCCTATGTGGTTATCTTCATTTTATAGCTGAAGAAACTTAGGTCAGAGAGGTTAAAGAACTTTCCCAAGATCACACAGAAAATAAACAGTGAAGCCAGGATCCACAGTATTAGAGACCACAGTGACATCAAGTGCTTAGTTTCTTACCTGGGAGGTCAAGGGCACCTGAGAAGAGAATAGTTATGGTAGGGTTCTGTAGCTAGCTGCTAGATTCCAGTAAATTGAGGGGTGACTGAAAGTTGAGGACACAGAGATAGGGATTGTCTTTTCCCTATTGATTACCTTTTCCGTTTTGATGATGTACTGTTATTTAGAGTTTTTGTACCTTCTATAATAAAAAGGGGTAGAGTTGGCCCACTTTCTCCCTTTGCCTCAACTGTCATCCCTTCCCCTCCACCCCTGTGCCCTCCTCAGGTGAAAACCAGATGAGATTATATTCCTTGATTATTTTCCTGGTTCCTTCTTCCTCTTACCTGGTCCTTGCTCTAGTCCACCAAGCCATAGATCTTCAACCTTTCTTGCCATAAGAATTGTATTCTAATCAACTATCCTTTTTTTTAAACTCAGCATTTTAATGATGTTGGTAAGCCAGATAAATAAATAATTTGATATTAAAAATTTGAAACGTAAAGCTATATTTTTTAGGAAAGTTTGTTGAAACCCAGGACTGGTGAAGTGAATTAATCCTGATGTTTTAGAACCAGAAGATCCTCTCAGAAATCATTTAGTACATTCCCTTATTTCATAGATGAATACAGACTTCATGCTATATCCAAACTCAAACAGTTAGTCAAGTTTTGGTCCAATATTCAGGTCTCAAGACCAGTGTGCCTTCCATAGTGCCATTACTTTTAAAAGCAACTTTTGGGGCCAGCCGGGTGGCACAGCAGTTAAGTGCGCATGTTCCGCTTTGGCTGCCCGGGGTTTGCCGGTTCGGATCCCAGGTGCGGACGTGGCACTGCTTGGCAAGCCATGCAGTGGTAGGCGTCCCACATGGAAAGTAGAGGAAGATGGGCACGAATGTTAGCTCAGGGCCAGTCTACCTCAGCAAAAAAAAAAAAGAGGAGAGTTGGCAGCAGATGTTAGCTCAGGGCTAATCTTCCTCCAAAGAGAAAAGCAAGCTTTGAAAGTGATAGGGCGTTCAGAATAGACCTGGCTCCAATGATCCGTTTAAGTTATACCTGTCTACACCAGTCACTTGTAATATAAATAAACTGAGAACCACAATACTGTGTATGAGGATATTCTGTTTGATTTCTTGTCTATTCATGAGCAAGGAAAACTCTCCCAGTGACATATCAAGTGGTACTCATCACTTTGTCTGTACTTAATACTGAGGTGAGGGAGAGTAAAGACTCCAGATAAAACAAATTTTCTGGAGTTCTGATATTTTGAGGAAAGTCCATTTTAAAAAAGGAGACTTAGGGGCCAGCCCAGTGGCCTAGTGGTTAAGTTCATGTGCTTTGCTTCAGTGGCCTGGGGTTTGGATCCTGAGTGTGGACCTGCACTGCTCCTCAAGCCATGCTGTAGTGGCATCCCACTTACAATATGGAGGAAGACTGGCACAGAGGTTAGCTCAACAGCAATCTTCCTCAAGCAAAAAGAGGAAGATTGGCAACAGATGTTAGCTCAGGGCCAATCTTCCTCACCAAAAGGGAAAAAAAGGGAGACTTAGATTTTGTTATACTTGTTTTCAGTCTTCATGTGCCTGAGTATATTATTAGGAAATTTTACACTCAATTTTTACAGTTCAAATCTGAGATCCAGATGCCTATGTTTCATGTTACTTCTTCACATAATTAAGTGTCTTGTAGGGTGGGTCATAATTCTAAAAGCATTATTCCTCCTGTGATCAGTTTAAGTTCATTGTTAGTTTCTAATGAAGGGACTTAATTGCGTCTCAAAAATAACATCATAATTTAGCAAGCATCAAGTATAAAATTGTAGGATTCCATATGTGTGGGGCAAGATGATGTTTGTTGATTGAATCTGGAGCAGATGGTTCTGAAGAGCATGAATTTAGAGTAACTGCTCTTGTAGAAGTGGTTATATCTGGAGAGTGATGTGAGGCTTGACAGGGAACGTGTCGTATACTGGAAAAAATGTGTTTTGGCATTAGGTTGGCCTGAGGCATTTTGCCTTTTCTTCTCTTCATTGCATCTTGTTTTCCATTCTCAAAACTTTTGAGAGCATTGGAAAATAAAATAATGAAAACAAAATGACGTATTTATTGTTTAATTAGCTACACCTGTTTTTTGTTTCAAAGTTGTGTTTCTTAGGAATATACAAGTATTGCTTCTGTTTTTGTTTAAATTTTAAAAATTAAACTTAGTAAGGAAAGGAAATGTCATAGATTGCTTGCCCTAAGCTATATTCCTTGATCATGTACATGTGTCCATTTGCTTGTCTAATTGTGTACTTCTGGTTTATAAAAATATATGTATTTCTAAAAATTTAATTTCTTGGCATAGATTCTAGTGTAGCCTCATTAGGAATGGTTTATGTCCAATAATTTAAGCTTGGCATCATAGAATTTTAAAGCTGAAAAAATAATTTAGAGAAAATATATTTTAATCTTTCCATTTAATAAATGAGATAACTGATGGCCAAAGAAGCTGCTTTATTTAAAGCGACACCTGGATTAGTGGCAGATCTAGGACCATGGAGGATTGTTTGCGTTAATATGATAGCTCTAGGGATCTTTAATTTTTGCAAGCTCTGATATACGTTTAACATTTAATTCATATAAATTCCGTGTTTCAACTTATACATTATTTTCAAGAATAGCATTTGTCATATAAAATAGAGTATCTCCATATACAGCCTAGAGTCGTAAAACCAAGACTAGTGGGAAAGAATCTGAAGGCTTATGGCAGGAATTGCCAGGGTCCCTTCTTACGTTTTTATAGCTTTTGCAAATTTGTAATCTTCCATATAATTCTTTTTCCTTTCTGACAGTCTACCATACTTTATCTTCTCACATATCTACTAACAAATTAGTAGAATTGGATTTAGATTTATTTAAAGCATGTTCTTTCATATTTCTAAGCGCGAACTCTCTAAGAACAGGGATTTTGTCTTTTATTGTTCTACAGGACCTCATAATCTCTAAAGTGTTATGCTCATTCTTGTCCCTAGGCTTTTGCGTATCCTGTTCCCTCTGGCTGGAATACTCTGCTGCCTCTTTCACCCCAGTTCTTGTGTTATTAGCTTAAAATCAACTCATTTTTCAGTTCTGACTACCTGAGCTTGGACACACATTTTAGTCTCTTCATTTGTGAAATAAAGGAATATACTAAATGAGAGTTAGTATATTCCCTGCAAGGGTTGTCTAACTTTAAACTGTCACTTATCCTACTAAACTGGGTTAGATGTCCCTGACGTATGTTTTTGTGTCACTTTGTTCTTTCCATGTTATAATACTTGGCGCAGTTTACTGTAATTACCCATTATGTGTCTCCTCTGTTAGATTGTTAGCACTGTGAGAGGTTTGTCTGCCTCTTGCTCTTGTGTCCCCTGGCATGTAAGAGCTCAATACATTTGTCAAATAAATTAATTATGTCTAAGAGGTTCTCACTTCTGCCTCCTGCCGTCGGAGAGAACATGGACGCCCAGGCCACGTGGCCTCATACAGTGGTGACTTCTCATTCTGTTCAGCCACATTGTAAGGCCATATTTCCCTCCCCTGAGCCTGGGGTGGAAGGAAAACCATGTTGGCCCCATTACAGACCTTTTCTTTAGCCCAGAGGGGTGACTTAGCTCTTCATGCCACATTGTCTTAGTCCAGAGCTCCTGGGCAAGATCCTTGAAAATCCTCTCGACTCTCACACCTCCTCTCACCATAGTGTTTCACTGTATATAACATTATTGGTTCCATGCCTCCCTAAATTGCATCAGGGCAGATGAATCCCTCTCTGGACCAAGCTTCCTCACATTAAGTAATCTCTCTCATACACTGCTCATAACATTGAGATATTAGAGATAAGACCATACCTGAGGTTCAGAGATATCAGATAGCTTTGGCTAAGATAACCCTGGTAGCGACAACTGGGACTAGGAGCCAGGTCTTTTGACTTCAAGTTTAGGACTTTTTAGACTATGCTATTCTGCTTCCTGCTCTCATCAGCAATTAATATATCTTCAAGGATGTCGGAATAAGACAGTATCCTTTCATATCTCATTTAAATACTCAATTCTATGGAAAATGATGATCTTATGATATTTAGCAGCATTTATATAGAACAGCATTTAACAAATTTATTAAGTGTTGAATTCGGAGGAACATTAGGTGCTTAAAACATTTTAAAAGAGTGATTCACTACCGTTACTAAGAAAATATGCAGTGGGGGTGATTCACTGTAGAAGGTTTAAATGAGGCTTTGAAATAGATGGTGTACATGCTTAACAACAAAAAAACAAACAACCCGATCAAAAAATGGGCAGAGGACATGAACAGACATTTCTCAAAAGAAGATATGAATATGGCCAATAGACACATGAAAAGATGTTCATCATCGCTAATCATCAGGGAAATGCAAATCAAAACTACACTAAGATATCACCTTACCCCCGTTAGATTGGCAAAAACATCCAAAACCAAGAACGACAAATGTTGGAGAGGTTGTGGAGAAAGAGGAACCCTCATACACTGTTGGTGGGAATGCAAACTGGTACAGCCACTATGGAAAACAGTATGGAGATTTCTCAAAAAGTTAAAAATAGAAATACCCTATTACCCAGCCATCCCATTACTGGGTATCTATCCTAAGAACCTGATATCAGATATCTCAAGAGTCCGTTGCACCCCTATGTTCATCGCAGCATTATTTACAATAGCCAAGACGTGGAACCAGCCTACATGCCCAGAAACTGATGATTGGATAAAGAAGATGTGGTATATATACACAATGGAATACTACTCAGCCATAAAAAAAGACGAAATTGGCCCATTCACAACAATGTGGATGGACCTCGAGGGCATTATGTTAAGCGAAATAAGTCAGTCAGAGAAAGACGAACTCTATATGACTCCACTCATAGGTGGAAATTAGTATATTGAGAAGGAGATCCGATCGGGGGTTACCAGGGAAAAGGGGGGGTGGGGGGAGGGTACGGAGGGGGAAGAGGTGTACCCACAACATGACTAACAAAAATGTACAACTGAAATTTCACAAGCTTGTAATCCATCATAACATTAATAAAAAAAAAAAAAAAATATATACTCTAGTGGGCATATAGTTAAAGCAGTGTGTGAATAGACAGACAATAGACATGATAATAGACAGTATATATGATAGACAGACAAATTAAAGCAACAAAATGGAAAGTTCAAAAATAGACTCAACTACTAATGGAAAAATAATGTATGACAAATGTGGCATTTCAAGTCACTGGGGAAATACATACTTTGTAATATATGATATTAGGAAATCCATAATAATTTTTAATGCATGGCAAAAAAAAAAAGAAGCTTTTTAAAGTCAAAATTGAAAAACGGGGGAAAATATTCTCAGCTAACATCATAGAAAAAGAAGCTAATCTCTCTGATATATAAAGAGCCTTTTAAAATCAAGAACAGGAGGCTGGCCCCTTGGCCGGGTGGTTAAAAGTTTGGTGTATTTTGTTTCAGCGGCCTAGGTTCACAGGTTCAGTACCAGACGTGGACATACACCACTTGTCAGCCATGCTGTGGCAGTGTCATACATACAAAATAGAGGAAGATTGGCACAGATGTTAGCTCAGTGACAATCTTCCTCAAGCAAAACAGAGGAGGATTGGCAACAGATGTTAGCAACTCTGGGTGAATCTTCCCCAGCAAAAAAAAAAAAAAGAAGAAGAAAAATATCTAAACCCCAAGAGGAATGTGGGTAAAACATAAGAACAGAAAATTGACAGGAAATCAATTTAAATGGCCCTTGAAATAAAGGAAAAAATAAATATCAACTTCTCATGTAAAAAAACTACACATTGAAATTATACTGTGATACCATTTCCTACCACCTAAGCTGGCAAAAATCTGAAAGCTTGACAGGAAACTCCATCAAAGCTATGAAGAAACAGTCTTTCTCAGACATAGCTGGTAGGAATCCAGGATAGTGGAGGCGCTGGGAACGAGCATTTAGCAGTGTTCAACAAAACCACATATACACTTACCCTTTCAGCAATCTCACTTCTAGGAATCCACCCTGAAGTGATAGGTCAACAATCATGCTAACGTAATTTGTGATGTCATTGTAACAGCAAAAGATTGTTTATCTATGCAGGACGAGGAAATGAGATGAATAAACTATGATATATCCACACAATAGAATATTACGACACTATTTTTAAAAAATAGAACAGGGAAGGTATCTATGAGCTGAGATGGAGTAATCGTCAGTTATACTGTTACGTGAAAACAATGTATATGTTTATATAATAAATTATATTAAAGATTTCCTAATAAAAAAAAAAAAAAAGAAATAGATGGTGTACCAATCATAATAAAAAATTTAAAAAATGAGAGAGAGAAAACGAAAAAAACCCTTTGTGGTTGCTCTTCTTATAACCAAATGTCGTTTTACTAGAAAAGGGTTTGGCCAACCTATTGGTTCATCCTGGACGGATGCTGGTTTTGTTTTAGATTTTGTTTTTTAAGACCTATTCATTTTAATAATTTCTTTCTTCTTTTCCTTCTTCTCATTCTTGTTCTCTTTCTACCCCTCCTTCTCTTCCCCTTCCTCCTCCTCTACCTCCTCCTCCTTTTTCTTTTTTTTGGTATTAAAATTAGTTCATACAAAGAAATCACATAT
Organism: Equus quagga; assembly: GCF_021613505.1. Lineage (NCBI taxonomy): Eukaryota > Metazoa > Chordata > Mammalia > Perissodactyla > Equidae > Equus > Equus quagga. The sequence continues at coordinate 15,601,416 of NC_060269.1, forward strand.
TGTACTACAAAGTTAATATCTATCAAAATGAATTTTGTTTGACTTCATTTATCCTTTCTCCTCATCTATAGAAAATGCCTCTTATTTTTCTCCAAGGGAGATAAAGACATTAGAATGGTCTGCCTCTCCATCCTCCCCCTCCACACTGGGCTGGTAGCCAAGTGCCCAGTACAGCCTAAAGAAGAAGTCTTTGGCCCTGGCCACCTGCCCAGGAAATCCAAAAATATTAAGTGGAAAATTCCAGAAGTAATTCAGAAGTTTTAAATTGCATGCTGTTCTGAGTGGCATGATGAAATCTCACGCCGTCCCACCAGGGATGTGAATCATCCCTTTATCCAGGATGTCCATGCTGTATACGCTACCTGGCTGTTAGTCACTCAGTAGCCAACTCGGCTATCAGATTGACTGTTGTGGTGTTGCAGTGCCTGTGTTCAAGTAACCTTTGTTTTACTTAATAATGGCCCCAAAGTGCAAGAGTAGTGATACTGGCAATTTAGATATGCCAAAGAGAAGCTGTAAAGTGCTTCTTTTAAGTGAAAAGGTGAAAGTTCTCAACTTAACAAGGGAAGGAAAACATTGTATGCTGAGGCCGCTAAGATCTGTGGTAATTTTTACTACAATATATTATAATTGTTATATTTTATTATTAGTTATTGTTGTTAATCTCTTGCTGTGTCTAGTTTATAAATTAAACTCTGTCCTAGGTGTGTATGTATAGGAAAAAACATAGTGTATATAGGGTTCAGTACTAGCCTCTGTTTTAGGCATCCACTGGGGGTCTTGGAACATATACCCAGTGGATAAGGGGGGACTACTATACTTGGAGAAGATCAGCAGAGTAAACCCAAAGAGGAAGAAAATTAAAAATGTAAGGGTTGGGGCCAGCCTGGTGGTGTTGCACTTAAGTTTGCTTGCTCAGCTTTGGTGGCCTGGGGTTTGCTGGTTTGGATCCCTGGCATGGACCTAGGCACCGCTTATCAAGCTGTGCTGTGGCAGGTGTCCCACATATAAAGTAGAGGAAGTTGGGCACAGATGTTAGCTCAGGGCCAGTCTTCCTCAAAAAGAAAAAAAAAGAAAGAAAAAGAAAGTAAGGGTAGAGTCAATGGAATAGAGAACAAAACAACAGAATAAAGTTTAAAAAATCTCATTCTTTGAAAAGATTTTTAAGATTATGAAGTCAGACCTAGGTCCATTCAAGGGACAAAACTACACTAGTGGGTGTTTTGGGTGAAAGAGAAAAGAAGATGCAAATAAAATATAGAATGGAGGAAATAACTACAGATACAATAGAGATTTAAAAAAACAAATAGTCCCTCCGGATATTAAAAACCCTCTCTGCAAAAGAATAATGTGGGGATATCTATCTCACTGGCTTACCTATTATTTCCTCGCAGCCTCATGATTAACTTTACTTATAATATTGTCTGAGCTTTTTAAAACTATATATTTCCTGCCCTTTCCAAACCCCTTCGTCAAATGAAAATAATTGGTCTCCTTTATTGTCAAACTTTATACTTACCTGACATAACTGTGGCCGGAAATTAGACTGCTTCCCTTGTTGCTCTTTCTAGTGTCTTCAATACCGGTAAGAGTGAGGTATTTGGTCTAAATTAGAAATATTGATAAATGTTGCCACATAGCCATTTGGGACATGAAGAAGCGTCAGATTCTTCTGGTCTTTTGATTACTTTCATTTATGTAAGATTTTTTAGAAACTGCTTGAATTCATTCAGGCTACCAAGGTGCTGTTTAATACAACATAACAGGTTGCTACTGAAGTTTTATTTATTTAGTTTTTATGCTACTGCACCATTTAACTAAAAAATATGTTGGTCAATGAAACAACCTAATTTGACATAAACTTTTATATTTGTGATAAGAGCTGTGAAGGGTCTGAGATTTTACCCTAATGGTAAGTTAACAAATTTTGCAAATGCTTGTGGAAGACACAATATTCCTGGGTCAGAGTCAAAGAACAGAATATTACTTACAGCAACAGAAGTAGCCAGAGCAGCAGCATTTGCACCAGTTCTTTAAGCCTCAGTTTTCACAGAGTGACACAAAGAGGGCTCAGTGACATCTGAGTTCTGGCATTACGGGAAGATAACCCTGAATTTAGGGAACCTGAGTCTTTTGTAATGGGCAGTAAGCATGTCTGCCCTTTGCTTTGGGGGGACTCACTCTTATCTTCCTGTATACAAACATCCTTGAAAAGATAGTCTAACAGAGGTAGTTAGTGCTTCTGCTTGAAAGATAAGCAGAAATTTGAGAGAGACAGGAAGAATTGTTTTTCAACATTTTGGAAGGCAGAAAAACCAAATGGGTATTTGTAAGATCGACCTAAATAAGTGACTTACAGATTTTAGTTTGCAGAGAATGGCCTAAGAAATTTTCCCTAGAAAATAGTGATATTTTTACATATATCCTCTTGTGTAATTTTTTTTCCAGTTAGCCTACTATCTCAGAGACCTCCATGATATTAGACTCACACTGATAGTTTCCTGGGAAATATTACGATGAATTTATTTTTTCAGTATTGTTGTACTTCCCATTGTTTTTTCTTAGTCAGAGATACCCAACCCTCTGTTTTGGGGAGTTTGCATCTGTCTTCCTTGTATCAATGCTTCTGTTTCTCTATAAAAGTTCAAATATAAAAGCAAGTAAAATGGCAATTATCATATTTTAATTTAGTAAAAATTCACTGAGGCATGATATTTTAGACAAAAGACAGTGAGAAATCATGGAGCCAGGTGGTGTTCCAGGGCAAGTTCATATGTTCAGACTGGATTTCTAAGTGGTCTCTGGGACTAAAGTTCTTCTAAGTGGAACTTCATGTGCACTGGAGCACAAATGTAGCACTTCATTAAAAAAGACCCTAAGGCAAGGAGCTCAGAGGGATTTTGCTGCACTCTAGACTCGAGGTCTTTGTCACAGATCAAAGGGCTCTAAATCTGGCAACTTAATTGTGGGGGGAGAGAGTTGGGACAGTCAGTCCTGTCAGTGTTTAAACTCCAAGCAGATGGCAAGAACAAAGATCTGACCATCTTTAACTTTCCAGGTCAGCGTGATCTCTTTTAAGTTATTTTGGATTTTTCTAAATTTGAATTGATTGACCATCTTTTTGGCTCTTGCAGTATTTTACTATTCTGTTTCTACTCCTCTATCTCTTCCTATTAATTCTCTATTTTTTTAAACCATCATTTTTTCTTACTTTCTTCAAATGATGAACTTTCCTAAGATTGAGTCTTCAGCCCTCTTTTTTCCATCCCTGATCTCTCTCTAGCCTCCCTTTATAGATCTCTTCCACTCCTTAATAGCAGTTCTCATGTGTATGCACATAACTCTGAAATCTGATTCTCTCGAGTTCCAAAACCACATTTACAACTGCCAACTGAATATTTCCTTTAAGATGTTCTGCCAGCATCTTACAAAACTTGTAACTCTGGTTTGAGTGTATGAACAAAATGGGCAGAGACAAAAGGTATGTTGTTACCTTAATGTTTTACTCTTTTAAAAGAAATTCCCCAAACTGAGTATTTTGACAAATCTTTATGGTCTTTTTTGTGATGTTGTTTTGTAAGTTTTGTTTCATGTTTGGAAAATATCTTTCATATTTCATCTCAGTTTGTCATATTTTCACTGCTGCCAGAACTAAGCATTTGGAGTTTTGCCTTCATCCCCACATTCTTCCATCTCCCTTCATACCCTTCTACCCTCATACACATAGACAAACACAAAAAAAGTTAAATTCTATAATATACTTTAGGTTTGGGTTTATTATTATTATTTTTATTGATAATGGTTCAGTCTGTATTTATGGGGTAGACAATAAATCTTGTGCTACTTTTCTCTTTGCAGCTCTCTATGCCTTGCGGAGAGTTCTGAAGAAACAGCCTAACCTCCCTGACAGCAAGGTGGCTGGATTAGTGAAGATTACTCTGAATGATTTCTTGCAGGGAATGAATGACATCAGGCCCAGTGCCATGAGGGAGGTAGCAATTGATGTCCCAAATGTAAGTCATTTGTAGCCCAATGCTAGTCGCACTGTTTGAATTAAACTCTGAAAGAGACGCAGACTCCAGGGAAACTACCTTTCTAGGCTAAACTTTAAAAAAAGTTTTTTGAGGGGCTGGCCCCGTGGCCGAGTGGTTAAGTTCGCGCGCTCCGCTGCAGGCGGCCCAGTGTTTCATTGGTTCGAATCCTGGGCGCGGACATGGCACTGCTCATCAAACCACGCTGAGGCAGCGTCCCACATGCCACAACTAGAAGGACCCACAACGAAGAATATACAACTATGTACCAGGGGGCTTTGGGGAGAAAAAGGAAAAAGTAAAATCTTTAAAAAAAAAAAAAAGTTTTTTGAATTGAAACTTTTATGGAGATAATTGTAGTTTCAGTGCAGGTGTAAGAAATACTGTAGGGAGATCCTGTGTATCCTTTACCCAGTTTCCTCCAGTGGTAACATCTTGCAAAACTATACTACAGTGTCACAAGAAGGATGTTCTATTGATATAATCATTGATCTTATTCAGATTTCCCCAGTGTTACTTGTATTCATTTATGTGTCTGTGTGCACGTGTGTGTGTGTGTGTGTATTTAGTTCCGTGCAGTTTTATTAGACATAAAGATTTGTGTATCCGTCACCAGAATCAAGATACTGAGTAGTTCATCACCGCAATGATCTCTTGCATTGCCCTTTCATAACCACACCTACCTTGTTCCTGTACCCATTTCTAAAGTTCCGTCATTTCAGAAATGTTATATAAATGGAATTACGTAGTATGCAACTATTTGGGATTAGTTTTTTTCTTTCACTTAGCATAATTCCCTGGATATTCATCCAAGTTGTTATGTGTATCAATAGTTTGTTCCTTTCTATTCCTGAAGGAATATATGTACCATAGTTTATTTAACCATTCACCTGTTGAAGGACATCTAGGTTGTTTCCAGTTTTGGGCTATTATGAATAAAGCTGATATGAACAATTGTATATAGATATCGTGTGAATGTAAGTTTTCATTTCTCTGGAATAAATGCCCAAGAATGCAATTGCTTGGCTGTATACTAATTGTATGTTTAGTTTTATAAGAAAATGTCAAGTAGGCTAATTTTAGGACAAAAAAATCTTCTAATTATGATACCTTCTACTAATAATCCTGATGTTTCCTTGGGTTCTTTTACATATACTTCATCATTGACAGTCTTTGCACAGTTCTCTGTCAAATCACCACAAGTGCAACAAAAGTTATCTTTTATGCATGGATCATCTGTTATGTCCTCCCAGACCTAAGTGAGCCTGATGTGTAGGAAAAAAATGGCCTTATAGTTTTCTTTGAATATATTAATATTTCTAGATAATGAACATTGAAAGAAAGCATTGGCAGTGTGTCCTGCATTGTACTGAGATAGGGAATGTGCCATTAAGCTTGGCTTGAGCATAAGGAGAATGTCTGTGTCTTAGTGTAGCTTGAGGAAGGTTTACAGATTGCTCTCTGTCAGTTATAGGAGAGCTCTGAGGGAAGAATGCAATTTTGTGACTGTTCCCTTTGCCTGTATAGTATTGCCCCATTTCTTTTTCTCTTTTGAGATAGTCCTGTTGCTTCTTAGATACTGTCTTGTAAAAGCTCTGACATTACAGTTATTTGAAAACTCAGAGCCTTGTTAAGAGAGTCAGGCATAGTTTTTTATCCTTTGCCCCATTGTGTATAGGCATGTCAGCATTCACAGTTCTTTTGATCATTAACCAATGTTTTTTAGTTGTTGTAAGTTAAAAAATAAAAGAGGCTAAAATGATATTAAATCAATGCAGTAGACTTTGAGGAATGATAGAGTGGGGAGAAATCAGTGAATTTGTTTTCATTTTTAGAAGTGAGTCTTCCTTGAAAAATGTGTTTTATGGTCAAATAAATTTGGGAAATACTGGTTTAAATAAAATCAATTGTATTTCTTTCCTGCAGGACTTCTCAGAGTCTTTTAATATGCTGATATGTATTGTCAAGTGTCAAAAGAGAGCTGTTAGGGAAACTTACTTGGCCATGGACCATGTGGAGCAGAGACTTTCTGCATTTTATAGTGTGGTAGATTGCAAAAAATGACCACAGATTCTTCCTGTCACTGTGTGTTTGCCCTTTAGCACTGCAACTTTGTAGCTTCTACCACAAAAGAAATGAAGTCAAGTTTCCCACCCGTTGAATCTGTACTTGGCCCTGTAACTTGCTTTGGCCAGTAGGATATTAGTGACAGTGCATGCAGGCTTGAAAGCTTGGGACCTGCCTTTTCTTGCTGCTCTTTGAAGTGTTAGCTGTGTTAGAAGTCTGTACTAGCTTTCTGGAGGATGAGAGAGCAGACATGAGCTCTCCTGGCTGAGATCCTTTTAGTCCAGCCATCTTGCCAATTGTCAAATGTGTGACGCCATGCTAGACTATCCTACCCCCGTCAAAGTTTGCCCGGACCAAAAGAACCACTCAGGTAACTCTCAGAATTGTCAGAAATAATGAATTTCGAGCCATTAAATTTGGGTTAGTTAGCAAAAGCTAAGTGATGCAGGCACTTGTTTACTTCTTATAGAACACAAATGTTTTGTACATTTAGGCTAGGAAATGGTGCCCTAAAGATAGGAACATCCCCAAGGACTAGTGGCTAGTTTAGGGCACTTAGTGTGGTTTTGAATTCTTTTTGAAAGATTTTCAAATTCGCTACTGAATTTACAGCTTCCTTTGGGTTTTTTCAGAAACTCTGTAGCAGAATATGCTAATTTAGGATGCATAGTTTGACAAATGAAATTATGGAATAATGAATAATTGATGTTGGGTTAGGAGTAACTTTTCATTTCTTTGGAGTTTAAGGTCTAAAGTTTGGGCCATTGGTAGGAATGCTTTTACTTGCAGTATTTATCTGTATTTTCTTGGCTACCATTGCGTAATATAAGGGGTCAGGTAGATGCCTAATCATCAAATGCCGTATGTGAAAATTTCAGGTAGTAGGGCTATAAACCAACTACACCATCCAGAAACACCTTAGTGTTTAAAACAGTTTAGGAACTAAAGAAACATACAGTAAGGGTTTAAACTTAAAGTTACTGCCAGTGGAGAATGTGTTTAAACAGTGGCTGTCCACTCTTGGAATTGCTGAACTGATTTATTCATCACAGGAACTGGTACTACAACTCCGTTTTTAATTGCTCTAATGAAAGATTTTTTCCTTTATTTTCTTTTGATACAGTATTTACAGGCCATGGACTTGAGCCATTTTCCATTTGGCACTTTATTATTTGGCCTCGGGCCATGGTGCACTGTGATGTTACTCATGAGCTCCAGAGTGATTAGCCCCGGTCAAAGGACTTTCTTAGATTGCTTTTTATGCTCACTTCAGATTGTAAAAATTTTCCTCAGAAGTCAACATTTCTATAATTGGATTCCTAAACTCCACTCTTCTGATTTCTGGCTATTACATTTATAAAAATATCTTTAAATTGTTTCTGCAGAAGATTTAATACTTACTTTGCTATAGAAAACCTGTTTCAAGTAGCTAGTTAGTTGTGAACATTTTTTAATAGCAAATTGAGCATTCAGCATCTTTTGAGAGAAGATGTTAGTGTGTGAAATTAAAACTTCTAAATCACACTTGCCTAGTTACATTTAAGTTTGAAAGAAATGTCTTAAGATGGGAATATTGCCAATTATAATATGACACATTATTAATTTCAGGAGACCACAAGTGTTAGCCGCTTACTTAAATGTAGTGTTTCTCTCTTTTGGATTTTCTGAATTGGTGATTATATCAATTGATGTATTAAAAGTCAAATGTATTTTACAATTAATTGATCATTAAAGTCAAATATATTTCTTTCTTTTTTTTTTTTTTCAGTGAGGAAGATTGGCCCTGAGCTAACATCTGTTGCCATACTTCCTCTTTTTGCTTGAGGAAGATTGTCCCTGAGCCAGTATCTGTGCCAGTCTTCCTCCATTTTTTGCATGTGGTGTGCCTGCCACAGCATGGCTTGAGGAGCCGTGTGCAGGTCCATACCTGGGATCCAAACCCATGAACCCTGGGCCACTGAAGCAGAGCGCACGAACTCAACCACCACACCACCAGTCTGGCCCCATCAAATGTATTTCTTTACTGCAAGAGTCCTTAGAATCTTTGAGTATGCTAATATGCATCGTGAAATTTCAATTTTTCACCCAGAGATGATAACTGTTAATATTTTGTTACAGTTCCAATAGAATTTTTTAGATTTTTTTCCCTGTGCATATAGATATTTTAATATAGTTACTCTTAGAGTATATAGTTTTATATTCTGCTATTTTCACTTAAAATTATATGGTAAACATTTTACTTTAAAATTTCTTGGCAAACATCTTTTTTATGGCTGCATAGTGGACTGTTAAATGGATAAGCTCTAATTGTTTTATCCTTCTATTTTTGAATATTTAGGTCTTTTTCTATTCTATTTTTTATATGGTTATAAACATATTTGTGTTCAAATATTTGCATTTGTGATTCCTAGAGGAGGGATTTCCAGACTAAAATATGTGATTTTTAAAGCTTGTGACAAATATCAAGTTATTTTTTTTCCCAGAAAGGTTATTCTAATTTATAATCATATGATAAAAATTTAAAATTACAAAGAACTTAAGCAAAATCTCATTTTCACTTTAGTTCTTTTCTCTTTTTACTTTCCACTAGAGTTTATTTTCTTGACTGAGAAGATCTTTATTATGAGGAATAAGAATGGATAGTCTTTAGATGAATAGAGATTTAAAAAAGAAAATGAAAAATAATTATCAATTATATATCTTCTCCTTCCTATAAAAATGATAAATTTTTAGATAAAGGGTGTAGCTGGATGGTTTTTTGATGGATTTTAAATTCCATGAGAGCAGTTCTTACTTTTTATTTTTATCCTTAGTACTTAGTATATGACGAGCACATAATAGATGTCCACTCAATATCTGTTGAATGAATGACTTTAATTTTCATGAAAAAATACATTAGCTGGTCAATTTCAGATATATCTGAAAAAGAGTATCTCATCCTTCTTCTGTACCAAAGTACAGTACAGTTTACTATTACCCATATGTAACAGTCTTTAATTTTTTCATATTTTATAAAGCAGCTGATTTCTTCAGTGAATTTTAATCCTTGCTATTTGTTCAGTGAATTTAATATTTTTGGAATAAAGATGCCTGTAATAATGCTGAGCTGTCTACTGTGGGTGGATATGGAATAGTCCTTTATATTTCTGGCAGAAACAGGTTGCTTCCTTGATCTGCTATTAAAAATTCTCATTTTAGGGGGGCCGGCCCAGTGGCGCAGCGGTTAAGTTTGCACGTTCCCATTCTCGGCGGCCAGGGGTTCGCCGGTTCGGATCCCGGGTACGGACATGGCACCTCTTGGCACACCATGCTGTGGTAGGCGTCCCATGTATAGAGTAGAGGAAGATGGGCACGGATGTTAGCTCAGGGCCAGGCTTCCTCAGCAAAAAAGAGGAGGACTGGCAGTGGTTAGCTCAGGGCCAATCTTCCTCAAAAAAAAAGAATTCTCATTTTATTAAAGTAAACAAAGAAAAAAATACAGTGCTTTAAATATTTTTATATTTATATTATTTTTGCAATGTTATTTTATATACACCATAATAATTATCACTGACAAATGGCATTCTTAACCAAATATGTCCAAATTGGTTGCCATCAAGTTTAATTCATTTATGCATTTTAACCCCCCCACCCTCCTGGTTTTCCCCATTTCATTTTATGTAGTTTTAGATTATCCCTTATCACTTGAAATAATCTATCTTTATACTTTTGATACTGCCTTTGGGTTGCAGTTTTCAGAATTTGAACATTTGTTTCAGGATAGTCTAAAAGCCAGTAAGAGATAGGGCTGTTCTTTCATGTGAACCCACTTTTGTAAAGTGGACTGCAACCAGAGCCTCAGGACTAACTGGATAGTCCCAAACTCCTTTGTAAGCTTGGATCCAGGTTTAGAGGTAGTCAGCAGTCAAACTGAGTGTATATGAAATGCCATAGTTAAAGAAACATTCCTCATTTACTCCCATTTAAAGAAGTAGCAAACTTCTTAATTATGTAAATAATCAAAAGGCTGTCGTTTCATTAATTACATATTCAAAATTTGTTATGTATTTTCATTTGGCACCTTTTCAGACTAGAGCATCAGTAGGTGACAAGCCAGTTGAATTTCATAGGTTGAACTCATTAGTATTATGTTTCTGATCCAGAGATTTGAGTTAAATAGTTTAATTGACCATAATTACATTTCATTCTTTACGTACCCTCAGGATAATTAGAATGAATTTATTTGAGTTTTTATTCTTTAAAAACAGTACTGTATTCTATATTTTCTTTATTTTTTACAGACTCAAAGGATTGAGGGTTTCAGGGATGCTTTACTAAATAACAGATTGCTTTTTTTGGAATAGATAGTACAACCTGTGGAAATTCTATTAATTCCATATTGATTCTTGGCAGGGCTTTTGAATTCGGTTTCTTTTGATTTTGCTTCTTGTTGTCTAGACAGAAGAGTGTCTTCTATCACTCCCAAGATGCCAGTCTTCCCTGCCAACTTCTCTTATGCATTTTTATAGTTTTAAGTAATAACAGTTGAACAGGAAAGCACATTTGGGAAAGTAGATTACTTTTAACCAGGAAATACTCTGTGCCAAACTGAAAACTGTAGTTTTAGCCTTATTAAATATTTTGGAAGTTTAACTCATTCCGCTTTTCTTTTTATACTGTACTTTTCTCAGCTTCTATAGGAGGTGAAATGAAGAGATACAAAAGTTAGTGGAAGGATCACCAATTTCTATTCTCAGCTTTGTTCCTGGTTAACTGGTGAAATCAAACACTCTTCCTGTCAGATTATAAATGGAAAACTCTTAATTTGCAGTTTTCGATGGCTGACTTCTTTTGAATTTATAAATGATGTTGAGGTTATCATAGAGGAATATCCTGTACTTATATATGTAGTTGATAAATACTGAATACTTGATGAGTGTGTGCTAAAAACGCAGATTTTCATTTAGAGCAAAGGAAATCATTGGTAGGGTTAATGTGGTTCTTTCGTGGTACTGCACTTCTTCACTTCACTTTATACAGATATGAAGTATTTGCACTCTTTTCTGATCTTGCCCTTTAGTCTATCCATCCCAATACTTCGAAGAGTGATTTTTCCAAAAGAAATTACTGATCTGGCTTAAAAACCGTCAGCATAACTACCTGTTGATCATTTCTGGGATGAAGTCTAAGCTCTGTGGTTTGGTATTCGTAACCTGGCTTATGCCTCCTTCTTCACTTTCATCTTACATTTGCTCTAGTCCTTTTGAACCACTCCGTATTTTTGCACGTTTTCTTCTCCTCTGCCTGAAAATTATTTTCTGATTTCTCACTTACCAAAGATCTTGTAATATGATCCTTAATACACGTGCACACATAATACACATATATGCCTTGTGGACGTTTTGTCTTGTTCATCTTTGTATTCCCACTGCTTGGCAAATAGTAACAACTAAATAAAAGTTTGTTGAAGGGCTGAATGAATATTTTGTGAGGCATTTTGGTTCATAGTGGTTCTTATTTTTCAAAAGTATTTCTTTTACCTTTCCATATAAGGATATATGTTTTTGGTAATAGCTTTATTGAGATCTAATTCACATATCAAACAATTCAGTCATTTAAAAGATACAATTTGGTGGTCTAGTGTATCCAAAGAGTTGTACAGCCATCACTACAGTCAATTTTAGAACATTTTCATCATCCCCAAAAGAAACCATATACCCTTTACCTCTCCTATTCCAAGCTGCCCGTTCTCCCAGCCCTAGGCAACCATTTATCTATTTTATGTCTCTCTAGATTTACCTATTCTAGACATTTCATATAAATGGAACCATAAAATATATGGTTCTTTGTGACTGGCTTCTTTCACTTAGCATAAAATTTCTAAGGTTCATCCATGTTGTATCATGTATCAGTACTTCATTCCTTTTTATTGCCAAATAATATTCCATTGTATGGATATAGCACATTTGATTTATCCAGTCATTAGTTGAAAAACATTTTGAATGCTTCTCCTTTTGGTTCTCGTGAATGAAGCTGTTATGAACATTTGTGTATAAGTTTTTGTTTGAACACCTGTTTTCAATTCTTTTGGGTATATATCTAGTAGTAGAATTGCTGGGTCACTGATAACTCTGTGTTTAACCATTTGAGGAACTGCCAGACAGTTTTCCAAAGTGGCTGCATCATTTTACATTCCCACCAGCAGTGTATGGAGAGTTCCTGTTTCTCCATGCCCTCACTAATATTTGATATTATCTGTCTTTTTTTGGAGGGGGGGAAGATTAGCCCTGAGCTAACTACTGCCAATCCTCCTCTTTTTGCTGAGGAAGACTGGCCCTGAGCTAACATCCATGCTCATCTTCCTCTACTTTTTACGTGGGACGCCTGCCACAGCATGGCTTTTGCCAAACGGTGCCATATCCGCACCTGGGAGCCCAACTGGCCAACCTGGGCTGCTGAGAAGCGGAACGTGCGAACTTAACCGCTGTGCCACCAGGCCGGCCCCTCTGTCTTTTTGATTATAGCTATTCTAGTGGGTGTGAAATTGTATCTCTTTCTGGTTTTGATTTGCATTTTCTTAGTGGCTTATGATGTTGAGCATCTTTTCATTTGCTTATTGGCTATTTGTATACATCTCTTTGGAGATATGTCTGTTCGGATCCTTTGCCCATTTTTAATTGGGTTGTCTTTTTATTATTGAGTTGAAAGAGTTCTTTTATATTCTAGATACAGGTTCTTTATCAGATATTCGATATCTGATATCAGATATACATGATTTGCAAATATTGTCTCCCATTCAGTGGGCTGCCTCTTTCGTTTTCTTGATAGTATCCTTTGAAGCACAAAAGTTTTTAATTTTGATGAAGTCTAGGGTATCTGTTTTTTATTTTGTTGTGTGTACTTTTGGTGTCACATTTGAGAAACCATTGCCAAATCCAAGGTCATGAAGATTTACTCCATATTTTCTTTTTAAGAGTATAGTTTTAGCTCTTACATTTAGGTCTTTGATTAATTTTCTTTCCCAAGGTAGAATTAACCCTGCTCTTCTATGTGTAACCATAGCATTAAAGAAACTCCAACTATAGCTTGAAGCCATGACAACCATATAAGGGAATAGGTGTTTTCTTTTAACTGGTATAATATACATAACATAAAATTTACCATTTTAACCACTTTTAAGTGATTAATTAAGTATATTCACATTGCTGCGCAACCATCACCACCATCCATCTCCAGAACTTTCCTTTTCCCAGACCGAAACTCTATGCCCATTAAACAGTAACTCTTCATTCCCTCTCTTACCATTAAGAATGGCGTTAACCTTGTGGTTTTTTTTAAGATGTCCTGTATTAGGTTAAGTTCCTATCTATTCCTAGTATGCTGAGAGATTTTTTTTTTTCAATCATGGGTGGGTGTTGAATTGTCTTGAATGCTTTTTCTGCATTTTTTGAAATGATCATATGGTTTTTCTTAGTCTGTCAATATGGTGAATTACACTGATTGATTTTCAATGTTGAATCAGTCTTATATTCCTGGATGAATTCCACTTAGCTGTGATTTAGTATCCTTTTTATATATTGCTGGACTCTATTAGCTAATATTTTGTTGAGAATTTTTACATGTATTTTCATGAGAGATATTGGTCTGTGGTTTTCTTATGTTTTTGTTAGGTTTTGGTGTTAGGGTGATGCTCACATTTCAGAGTGACTTGGGAAGTGTTCTCTCTGTTTTATTTGTTGAAAGAAATTGTGTAGAATTAGTGTTATTTCTCCTTAAATTTTCTCCGTTGAAACTGTGTGGCCTAGAATTTTCATAATTTGGAAGGCTTAAGTAAAATTTAATTTTTTAGTAAATGTAAGACGTTCAGGTTATCTATTTTTTTCCTGAGTGAGTTTTGGTAGTTTGTATCTTTTAAAGAATTGGTTCATTTTGCTTTAATTGTTGAATTTGTAAACATAGAGTTGTTATAGTATTCCCTTATTATCTTTTTATTGTCTGCAGGATCAGTAGTGATGTCCTATTTTTCCTTGCTGATATTCTGTCTTCTCTCTTTTTTTCCTGTGGTCTGTCTGTCTGGAGATCCATCAGTTTTGTTGATCTTTTCAAATTGTCAGGTTTTTATGTTATTGTTTTTCTGGTTTTCATTTCATTGATTTCTGCTTTAATATTTATTATTTCCTTCCTTTTTACATTAGGCTTAATTTGCTCTTCTTCCTTTAGTTTGTGGGAACTGTCTAGTGATTTTAAGTCTTTCTTCTTTTCTAATACAAGAATTTGTTCTAAAAATAAATAAATACCCATTAAGCATTGCTTTAGCTGCGTCCCACATATTTAATATGTTGTATTTTCATTTCCATTTCAAAATATTTTTTTTTTTTAAAGATTTTATTTTTTTCCTTTTTCTCCCCAAAGCCCCCCAGTACATAGTTGTATATTCTTCGTTGTGGGTCCTTCTAGTTGTGGCATGTGGGACGCTGCCTCAGCGTGGTCTGATGAGCAGTGCCATGTCCGCGCCCAGGATTCAAACCGACGAAACACTGGGCTGCCTGCAGCAGAGCGCGCGAACTTAACCACTCGGCCACGGGGCCAGCCCCCCATTTAGTTCAAAATATTTTTTAATTTTCCTTGAGACATCTTTAACTTATTATAGTCTACCTTTAAGTGATAATACATCACATGTATAGAATAATAACCTTAAAACAGTACACTCCTGTTGCTCCTCTCCTGGCCTTTGTACTATTGTCATACATTTTACTTTGCATGTGTTGTAAACCCCGCGGTATGCTGTCATCATTTTTTTCTCTAAACAGTATTTCCTTTTGAAGAGATTTAAATAATTAGAAAAAAAGATCCGTATATTTACTCAATGTAGTTACCATTTCCATTTCTCTTTTAGTCTTTTGTGTACATACAGGTTTCCATCTGGTATCATTTTCCTTCTTCCTGAAGGGCTTACTTTAACATTTCCTGTAATGCAGGTGTGCTGGTCATGAAATCTTCCAGTTTTTGTATGTCTGAAAGAAGTATTTAGTTTGTTTTTGTTTTAGAAAGATGTTTTCACTGGGTATTTAGACTTTTCTTGTGGCATCTTTCAGGCCTGATTCTCAATTTGGTCCTGTTCACTAACATTCATACCCCTAGCTATTACATGTAGCACAATTAGCATCCAGGGACAAGCTTTGATTATAAGGTAAAAATCTTTTGTTCTTTTTTTAAAATATTGCCTGTTAAGACTGTGGGGTAAGAATTGTCTTCTAATATCTCCTTTACTCTTTGTCAGGGCTTCCTCCTCTGCCTGTTGCCCTCAAGCCAAAACATCAATAGTATTTCTCTTTCCCCAGCGTCTTGGCTCTCTGACCAGCATTGGTTCTTCTTCCGCATGTGGGAGCTGGTCTGGTCTGTATGTCAAGATACAAGAGTCGGGGCTGCTTAGGAAATTTGCTTACGTGAGTTTGCTCAGCTTTCTAACAGAGAGGAGCCTCATCTCTTTGCCTCCTATTTAACAAAAATTTGGAGCATCCCTTCAGCCAGTCTTGGCAGGGGAGAGTTTTTCTTTCTATATATGCAAAACTTTTATTGTCAACTAACCATCAAAGGAGATCAGAGGAAATGATTTGAATTTATGACTCAACTATTTGGACAAATCTGGGGTAGAAAATGTCATGTAAGGCATATGTATAGCCCTTGTACACTTTTACACATTGGCAATATTTTTCACTATTTCTGACCACACATGCTGGTTTATCCCTAACTCTCTCCTCTTTTTCCCATCTCACCTCCCACCAGCCTGTCCTCCTGCCATTTCTACCCCTTCTACTGCTTTATTTTTAAGATAATACAAGAGAATCATGCATCTGCCCTTTAATTTATTCCTTTACCAAACTGAGCATCTGTAAAGTACAAGGCACTATGTTAAGAAGGTCCTGGTGATACATACACATATAACAAAAGAGGCCTTTCATTTGATTATTATTCTCTCATATCACAGATTCCCAAAGAAGAAAAATAAGAACAAAACTCATTTTAAATTTAGTTACTTAAAACATTTTTTCTTGGCCTTTTATATGACTTCTTTTAGTTTGGGGACATTTGGTCATATATATTACATATGGTTGATTTAAAATTCACTTGAGAACCTTGTGCACAAACATATGCTTCTCTAGCACCTGGGCTTGGGACCAATCAGTAGAAGTCCCTGTCTCTTTCCTCTGTTGTTGTATTTTTCATTTCCTTTATCTTTTTACTTTTCCACTCTGCCATAGTAAGAATGACAGGGGTTACTAAGCAGTTTCCTTAAATAGTCAAAGCATTTTCTGCTGATCACAGTTTAATTATTTAAGGAATTTGATAAATTAAAAAATATGTAAAATATTTTAATGAGATATGAAGCATTTTCTAGGTGAAACTATCATTTTCATGATATGACTTTTTATTTCTTCTTTTATTATTGCTGCTGGTTTGTTTTTTTTCTTATTTAAAGTTTCCATTTTTTATGAGATTTTTCCTGGACTTATTCATCTGGCAAAAGTAAGTAGTTTTTTTAAAAGCTCATTTTGGAAATGGTTAACCAGTTTTAAGTTGAATTAAGGTATAAAGTTTTGTGATCTAAGGGAGGCTTTAATAATTTATTCTATTTGTAAGGTTTGACTTCATACATAGCCAGCTCTCTGAGGACAGCTCATGGTAAACTTATTAAAGTGTGATTGTAGTGTAATGATATTTTAGAAATTGAACGCAGATTTTAATATAACCATTAAACTGATAATGAAATCTGTACAGTTTGAAATTTGGCTAAAATATTTGTCTTTAAGTTGATCATATTTTCCATGTTTTGGAGGATTTTTCTTTTTACTTGAATAGTTCCTTTCTTCTTTACTGTAATATTTTCCCTTAATAATTAGGAGTATTAGGAGCATCTGTCTCTCGTAGCCTTTATAATACGTTTCAGTAAGGTTCTTAATGTGATTTACTAAAGAACAACGAAATCACCTAGATTAGTGGCAATTTGCAATTAGTGGCAAAATTTTGGTGTACAGTTTTTTATATTCTTTCTCATCTACTTTTTTAGCTCCCTGTGCTCTTATGTGTGAAATTATTGGATATTCAGTGTAAGCTTGCTTATACAAAATGCAAGTGAAACAGGAAGAGAGGAAAAGCTGAGTGGAGAAAGAGAAGGAAAACCACTGAGTGGAACACTCAGCCCCCCAACCCTGTACAGGGCACTGCTCCATATTTTTCACTTGTCTCACGATCCACCTGCTTTTCTTTACTTTTCAGAGTCCTCATGTAGTTGTTTTTTGTTTTGTCTGAAGTTTTTATTTTTAACAGATGGGAGAGAGAGGCTGTAGATGGTTTATGGTACCACAGTGAAACAGGAACTTTGCCTTGGGATTTAAAAAACCTCCTTAGAATGTGTTTTTAAAGCGTGGGGAAAAATATTTTTTGTCTTTTCACTCTGTAAAGCTAATGGCTTTCACTTATTTTCGCATAGCTCTAAGAACACATTTTGAACACTTACTGCTTCCTCATTTTACTTTCTCTCCATTAAAGAAGCATCTGGAAATATATTGATTTTCCTTTGAATCTTGGAGGTTGGGTTTTCTCAACTTACTTCCTTCTGCATTATGTAGTATCTTTAGTAATTTAGGTTGTTTATAACTTCAAAACAAAATAAATGTATTTTAAACATTTGAATTGTTAAAAGCTAGTGTATGGCTCAGCAGAGAATTTGGAACAGGCGCCAACCCACTTGTTACTGCCTGACTTCTTGTCCTTATGTTTGGACTTGTTAGCATGAAAGAACAAAATGAAAAGTATTCTTTGTTGCAATATTTTCTATAAAAATAACACTTTCAAAAGAATTTTTGTCCCTGGCCGTGTAAAACTTGGCACCTAGCAAACAAGAGGATCTTGATTCATGGATGTATAAAGACACTGTCAGTCCCTCTGGAGCTACTGGATCCTTATCTCGTAGTAATTCTCCCAATGTCTGCAATCTAGTTCATTAATTTTTATTTTGTCCTCTTGGAACTTGTCCTTAAAAGTTTTTTTCTTTTTTTTAAACCTGATCATCAGGTCTTTTGTCTTTTATGGGTGTGCAGTTTGAAGTTTTTTTTGTTTTTGTTTGTTTTTTTTGGTTTGTATATTGTCGGTTGCTTGTCCAGAAAGTACTGTAAGATGTTTGTGGGAGGTATTTCCTTTGCGAAATTTATCTCACTGCTCTGTCTGTGCTTGTTTGACGGCTGTTCCTTCACTTCTAACTTTATTATTAATTCAAAAAGTTATAAAGCCATATGTGAGCAGCTGTTCACTGTTTTCATTAGGACAAAATAAGAAAGAAAGGACCCAAATATTATCAAGAGTGATTTAGGTTAGACTGTAGGAATATTTTTCTGGCAGTTATGATATAGTGTAACTTATTAAAAAGAGAGTTACAGAATTTTTTTTTAAAAGAGCATAAAATAGTATTTGTTGAAAGATGAGAGAAATTGAAAGATGAAATACTGACTGAAGGTAGGATAGTGAACCAGCTAGGTTTTGAATTCCTGTTCTAGTTCTAGGGTTTTATGATTTCATGCTAGTGTTTATTCTTCTTACACACTGAGTTTTCCCATGACTTGCTGTGCTTTAAGACTCTTGTGCAATAGTAAGCCCTAAGTGGATTTCATTTTTTAACTGATATCTTAGCTATACAAAGACTCATCATTTATTTGGCATTCAAGTGCTAAATTAAAATGCAAAACTTATTTGCCCTTAGTTTAAGAAATGTAGTGATCAGATAAAAAGAGAAAGAATAGAAAAATTACGGTAATTAAATATTGCTCAGGAAACTGCAAATATAATGGCTTGATTGTCCTTTACCTTTTATCACTAGTCTTTCAGAATACAACTATTCATTGTAATCATCTTTCAGACATTTAAATAAAATACCTAGTATTTATTAAATAGTTACCATGTGCCAAGCAAAGTGCAGTTAATTTAATATATGCTCTACTGTTTAATTCTCACAATAATCTGAGAGCTTACGTTTCATTATCCCCATATGACAGATGAGAAAGCAGTTTAGAGAGATGAAGTGAATTGCCCAAAGCCATACAGTAACTAGAAGATCAGAAAATGTATGAAATTTTAAAAATGCAAAGTATAAAATTGTGAATACATTGTGATCTCAATGAAAATACACACAGATGCATTTGAAGGTTAGAAGGTACTACACCAAAATATTAACAATGCTTACCTTTAGTTGTTGGGAAAACAGGTAATTCTTATATTGTCCTTCATAATTTTTTATAGGCTGTACTTATTATATATCAGCTATCCTCGTAACCATATGAAGTGGGAATTGCTATTAATATTTTCACATTCTAACACATCGATGTAAGTCTTATATACATGCAACAATTTCCAGATTTCTGCTCTCACCATCTCACATATTTGAGAACTGTAAAGCTATTTTATATTTTTTTCAGTAGTTGTATTAATTTGTGTGAAGATGGATATTTTATGTCTTTAAACAAAGACTGTGCCTTTTAGGATACTTTTCTTATTCCTCTTTCTAGGTTACAAAATTTTGAGAACATTATCTCACTCATCTTTGTGCCCTTACAGTCCCTAAGACAAGTCCAGCCCATAGAAGACGTTCCTTAGTTTATTGAATTTATTTCACTGGTAAATTCTAACCGCATTACAATAATTGGAAACTGATTCCTTAATTTTCACACATGTTCCTTTTTCTCTTTTAAATGTAACTTTCAATTACACAGTTGTCCAAATCTGAATCCTTGCTGTTACCCTTGATTTCATTTTCTTTTTCACCACCCCCTCTCCAGATCTAATTAATTATCAAGACTCAGTGATTTGCTTTATTTGATATAGCTTGATACAGTTTTTATTTTGTTGTTGTTGTTGTTCTCTATAGCCCTACTGCTACTGCTTTGGTGCAGATAATCACCATCTTTTGTCTGAATTACTGTAGAAGTCCCTTCCTACTCTTCCCCGAATTCTAATCCCCACTCTACTTTGTAACCATAGGTCTTCCAGAAATATGGTCATGTCATTTCCTTGATTAAATTGCTCTCCACTGCTCTCAGGATATCCTGAGCCTAAACTTCTTGTTGATGCCTTATGAGTCTTCAAGGTCTGATTGCTCCCTGTGTTGCTAACCTCCTTTGTTTCTCTTCCTCTCTTGGCTCTCTAAATTCTAGCCGTACTGAATTACTTTTAGTTCTCCTAATGTAGCATGCCTTGTTTTCCTCTCTCCTCTCCATGTCATTGACCGTTAATTTCAGCTGGCTAATTCCTGTATGTTCATCAGATCCCACCTCAAATATCACTTCTGAAAAGCTTTTTCTAACCATCTGTTGAAACTCTGTGACTACTATTTTAGCATATACCATGCTGTATAGTAATTTCCTTTTTAAGGAAATACTCCATCAGGTCAAAAGCTCAGTATGGACAGGAACTGTTTTGTCCTCAGGAAGCAGCATAGTATGAAGCAGGCATTTTGTCGGTATTTGTTAGATTGATTGATGTTTCTGCAGATGACCTTGCCTCATATTTTCCTGAGAGGCTAGACACCTTCTGACATAAGTCTTTCAAATCCCTGTTTCCCACCAATCTTAAACTTTCTATCTTTCACTCTCCTTTCCTACCACTACTTAGTAAAAGTGGAAAATATAAATGAAGTAAGAGTAGAGGGGTATTAACTATCTTTCAAGAAGTTTAGTGGTGAGAAGGAAGGAGCTATGATATAATATTAGGTAGAAACAATTGCAAAGTAAGGTTGTTTTGAAGAGTAGGGAGAAGCGGAATTTTTGTGGGCTGAGGAAAGAATTCAGTGAAGAATACATTTAAGCCAGGAATAGAGGAAAGACAACTGATGAAGCAAGAGCCCCAAAGGCCGGGAGATGGGGTAAGGGACGAGATTGTTTCACTTTTCTGCTTGTTCTTAGAACCTTCAAGGCAATGGACAGACTCCTCAGCATAGACTACTAGGTGCTCACAGTGGCATCGGTTTTGAGCCTGTTTCATGTCCAGTAAGCATTCAGTTTTCTGGTAAGAGCATCTTAATTTCTTTTGAGGAACAAGCTCTCTCCGACTCCTGGTCCGGCTGATGCTGTTTGCTACTACTCCCTGATCCCTAACTAATGATCTCTTTTACGATATGGATTTCTTTATCTTTATTTTGGTGATTTCTGTGTGTGTTTCTGGGAGGTGCTTTAGGGATTTACTATCTAATATTAAGTTCTTTTAAATAACTCTTATTAAAGACTTTTTTAAAGACTGATTAAAAACCAAGCACACTCAAATTTATTAAATACCAAATTTTATCATGTTGAAGATTATCAGGTTGTATTGCTAGGTTTACTTAGTTTCATACACACCTGAGAAAACTGTCCTCCCTCGCTATTTATTGGCGTATAATTGAATTTTTTAAAAATGTGATTGACTAGGAAGGATTAGTTCTGTACTAACCTTTAAAAAAATTTTATCTGTATATGTATGCTTATCTAAAATATCTTAACTAAGTATTCTGCTCTACTGCTACAGTATTCGATATGTAATTCAGACATGCCCCAAGGCTTGGGAACATCTGCTCCTTGTGGAACATGTTTACAGAGTGTGCTGTTCTCCTTGTATAGGTATAATAACTGCATAGTGACGACCAAATGGATCTCTTGCAGCATCATAACAGTAACACAGTATCAGTTTAGTTCCTTTGAGTTTAAGGAGTTGCTTCTCTGACTTTTACATTTATGATAGTTATTATAAATACAGCTTCTATCCATTGTATATATAATATATACATATTGTCTCTATATGGGTGTATATGTGTGTGATGTGTGTGTTGTGTGTATATGTATATTCCACTGCTAAAAGGCAGAAAAACAAAAACTACTGATCTAATTAAACCACTATATTCAGTAACCTTGTTGCCAAATCTACTGACCATTTTTTCTTGATTCTGCATACTTTCTGATCTCTCTATTTAGGTTTTGTGTTCTTGGGGTCTTTTTGGTAAGGAAGATTGACACTGAGCTAACATCTGTTGCCAGTCTTCCTCCTTTTGCTTGAGTAAGATTGTCCCTGAGCTAACACCTGTGTCAGTCTCTGTCTATTTTGTATGTGGGATGCCTCCCCAGCATGGCTTGACAAGCAGCGTGTTGGTCTGTGCTTAGGATCTGAATCTGTGAACCCTGGGCCACTAAAGTGAGCAGGCAAACTTAACCACTATGCCACTGGGCTGGCTCCTCCCTATTTAGTTTTTGATAGTTCTTGACTACCTTCTTAAAACTCTCTTCCCAGACTGTTTATTTTTATGAGAGGTATGCTAAGTTATTTAGAATAAGTGTCATGACATCTGAAGCCTACTTTAAAAAGGTTCAACAGAAAATTTAAAAATTGATAAAGTATGTGTGTTTTTGTGTGCACTGTTGGTATATATGTGTGTGTGGAGAGAAAGTGAGAGTACATACTAAAGCAAATGTGGCAAATACTAAAAATCGGTGAATTTTGGCTAAGAGTATGTCTACACTTTTACTGATTTTTCAGTTTTTGTATATGTTTCAAAAATTTCAAAATTACGTTAAAAAATAAAAAGATCAGAGACACCAGAGACCATGAACAGGAACTACCAATCAAGATGTGACAACTCTGCTGCACTTCTGCCTACAGGGGCCTGGTTGTACCAGTGACATTCACCCTCTGTGGTAAACAGTCTCTTTGATCCTGCTGATGATAGCTGGACTTTTTTTTTTGAGGAAGATCAGCCCTGAGCTAACGTCCATGTCCATCTTCCTCTACTTTATATGTGGGACACCTACCACAGCATGGCTTGCCAAGTGGTGCCGTGTCTGCACCTGGGGTCCGAACTGGTGAACCCTGGGCCGCCAAGAAGCGGAACGTGCACACTTAACCACTGCGCCACTGGGCCAGCCCGAGCTGGATGTTTTTAGGGCCGTTAGCTCATGTGCACTTATCTCAAGTTTAATTTTAATTTTATTAATTGATGAAATCAGAAATCAGTTAGGAAAGAAAGAAAAACAAAAGGCAAAATAAAACCCAAGGCTGCTGATGTTGCAGGGAAACTTAATTAAATCCCATCTCAGGATTATAGTTCATAATAGAGCATTCTCCTGGTTCTGTGCACAAAAAACAAAAACAGCAACAAAATCCCTCCGAAAAACTATGCAAGTTAATATGGAAAAAGTAATTTTTTCTTGTTAACAAGCAAATAAAACCCATCTTTTTTGGATTTGTAGATTGATTGTTTTTTGACGTGTCTTCTCTTTCTTTTCTCTTGCCTCTTAAATGTAGCTGGTGCCCAAGGATCTGCCTTCACCCACATCTCTCTTCTCATGGTTGGCAATTTTAATAAGTCTCATGGTTTCTATTGTTTGTATGTAGATATCTCTGAAATCTAAAATTCCAGTCCTGTCCTCTTTCCACAGTTCCATTTGTGATGCTTACATTCCAACTGCTCACTTTTCATCATTTGAATATCTTATCCGGTGTTCCAACTCTGTATATCCCACAAAATCTGTCTTATTTATTTTCCCTCCAAAGATCGTTTTTCTGTGGTCCATATTATATCAAAATCCGTCTTGAAATCTTTAGTTTTAAATTCTCTGTTTTTCTTACTCTACCCTCAAAACCCTCAGTTATGGACCTGCAGTATCTTTCTGTTGTGTCTTTGTCATCTGCATGTGGTTATCTTAGTTTAAGCTTGTTTTTGTTTTTTTAAGGATGTTTGTGATAGGTCTTTAATTGGTCTCCCTGCACTCTGTCTTCTCTAATGAATCTTGTCAAAGAAGTCTCCCTGAAGCACAGATCAGACCATGTCGCTTTCTAGATTAAAAACCTTCAAAGACATCTCATTTATAAGCAAAGAGGTTCTTGAACTCCCTCATTTAGTCTTTAAGGTCCTCCACTATGTGGTTTCAGCCTACTTTTTTTTTAAATTTCCCTCCCTTAAATCTTTTTTCACTCATCCTCTTCATACTTCCTTATGAGCCTTTTGTAATTTTTTGGCCTCTGACCATTTCCCTATTTTCACATTTCCAGATCTCATCCATGCTTCAAGAGTTGGCTTTCAGATTTGCCTTCCAGCTGGAAATAATCTTTTCTTCCTGGAAACTCCCAAAGGCTTTTTTTGTTTCTCTGTTATTGTGATTAGTATCCTTTCCATCATACTATAGTTATTTATATGCATGTTATTGGTAGTTAAGTTCATTGAAGTCGGGATTTATGTCTCATTCCTCTATTTCCTGTGTACATTATCTGGTATGTAGTTCTTAATGCATATTTATTAAGATGTAAAGAGTTATCTTGTTTTGGGGATATTTCTTAGTTGAGAAAAAGTAACAAACTTTTGAGGATACTTTATCAATATACCAAAGACTAAAAAGATTATATGTTCCATAAGGACCTACAGAAATATACTTTGAAGTAATTTTGCTAAAAAAGAAATATGAGAGTAGATATATAGATGAGATCTTGGATCATTGCTTCAAACCATTTTCAGACAGTTGAAAGCTAATTTTTAAAGCCATCTAGAATAGAAGATAGACTTAACAGTATAGCCAATCATTTAAACAGTTATTTATACAAAACTTGCAAGCAGAAACATTTTGTTTTCCTTTAATATTCTGTAAAATGCAGCTCACATTTTATGTACTCCTTATTTACTTTTGATATTGTTGGAGTGTTTTTTTAGGATCTTCTTGAATCTTAGATGGTCCTGTTCCCCTTCTTGTACTTCTTTGTTGATTTTTCTTTTTAATTTGTTTGTTTGCCTTGGCAAAACTTATATTTAGAAAATGTTCTCTTTTGCAGGTATCCTGGTCAGATATTGGAGGAGTGGAAAATATCAAACTGAAATTGAAACAGGCTGTGGAATGGCCCTTGAAACATCCAGAGTCTTTCATCCGAATGGGTATTCAGCCACCTAAAGGAGTTCTTCTGTATGGGCCACCTGGATGCTCTAAAACAATGATTGCAAAGGCTTTGGCCAACGAGAGTGGACTGAATTTCCTAGCTATAAAGGTACGCTGTTAAATTTTTTAATTGCTAATATCGTCCAGCCCTGTTACCACCATACTCGGATTCTTACCCTTAGGAGAACAGGAAAAGGCATCTTAAGAAGCAGTTGATTTTTATTGGAGGTTGATGGCAATATAATATAGGAGATGAGAGATAAATGTGTGTAATCAGCAAATCATGGTGGACGATAGAAGACTGCTTTATTTAGTTTCTTTATTCTCAGTATTTCTTGTACCTGTGTGTAATAGAAACCAGGCTTCTTTGGTTTCTACATTTTTTAATTGTGCTAATCACTTTTGCTTAACGAAGACTTAATTGTAAATATGATTGTGAATTTAATATTTATATGCGTAGAATTTTCAAAGAAATCAGATACTTTATATAGTAAAACTAAATTCCTTAAAAACACTTTTCCAGTCAGAGAGTATGTGTACATTGTTTATATTCTACAACACATACACACACACACACACACACACACACATTTTTTTTTTTTTTTAAAGATTTTATTTTTTCCTTTTTCTCCCCAAAGCCCCCCGGTACATAGTTGTATATTCTTCGTGGTGGGTCCTTCTAGTTGTGGCATGTGGGATGCTGCCTCAGCGTGGTTTGATGAGCAGTGCCATGTCCACACCCAGGATTCGAACCAACGAAACACTGGGCCGCCTGCAGCGGAGCGCTTGAACTTAATCACTCAGCCACGGGGCCAGCCCAACACACACATATTTTATTTGTTCACTGCCTTGCCCTCTTACTTGGCATAGATAATCTTACTTGATGTGTAGTTTTACATTTACTTTAGGACCAGATATTAATTTTTATGTAATATGATTATATATCCAATTATTAAACATACATATATAAAACTGTAAATCCATTTCCATGGACTTTATCACAAAAATATCTACCTAAATATGTTAAATATCAAATTCATTTCAGAAAAGGCACATTGATAATCTGTTTTGATATACCAGAGAATTTTTTCCATAACAAAATACCTTTTCTATCTTAGAACATTGAAATCATTGGCAGTTTCAAAGCATAAAACCTATTTCAGAGTACAGTGTCAGTTTTTTGCTTTATTTAAAATTTTTGTGGAATGATATTTAGATGTATTTAGGCTACTTTTAAGAATCAGTCTCTTCACAGTCACTAGTGTTTGCATATTATTGATTATCTTGTGGAAGATATTGGATAGTGAAGATATGGGGAGGGGACCATTTTCACTATCAACAGTTACGCTGAATCATAACCACAGTTTTAAAGCTTGCAGTTTTATGTGTTGGAGAAATGAGTGATTTTGAAATTTCCAGAGACTTTTTGATTTCTTGTTAATCCCTGTCCTCTTATCTCTTGGTAATGGACATGGCCATTTTACTGGCATTTCCTTCCCATTTTCCTATGCCATTTTGTATATTCCACGATTATGTATTTATAGTCTTTGAATTTTTCCTGTCTGCTGGATATCTGAAACTTATTTGATGAGGACTTAGCTTACAGTTATTTACACTTGTATTTCAAGAAAGAGCACGTATATTTTCTTACAAACTAGCATCTCACTCATTTGTGATCCAGGATAACTCTTCCAGATACTACCAGGACTGCTTTATGGACTGTTCTAGGATTACTTAGAAATATGTTTATTACCATTTTTGAATAGGAAAGCTTTCATTAAGTTTTTAATTCTTTTAGGTCACATACAAAAAAGATAAATGATGTTAAGAAACTTTCGTAATAAATTGGGTTCTTACTTCATTAGAGATTGTTATGTATTCTACTTAGTAATTTTTATTTAAGGTGGATTTTTATTCAATATGGAATTAAATTTGACAGGATTATTCAATTTTTGAATCTGGGTGGAGGCTCTATTTAATGGACAATGGGAGTTCATTTTACTATTCTTTCAACTTTTCTATATGTTTAAAAATTATCAAAAGAAAAAGTTAGGAACATGAGAAAATAGTTGCCTTTTCTCTATATTTTCATGGGTCTTTCCATCTTGGTCTGACTAATGCTTAGGAGAAGACTTACAGTAACTCTATCATGCAGCTTAAATATGAGGAAATGAAGTCAAACAAGTTGAGAATTCATATTGTATTCTTTCTAGTGTTATTTTTCTATGAAGATAAAGTTGCCTTTTGGTTCTAACATATGTTTGTTTTCTAAGGGATTTAAGTGTTATAATTAAATTTGAGCTTTTTGAAATAACAAATCTTACACATTTTGAAAGTCATCAGAAAAAAGTTGATAGACACTGGAATTTTCTAGCCAGTTGCGAAACACAAGATGTATTGGAAAGAGAAACTCCCTAACACTTTGTGCAGTGATAATTACCTTTAATTCCCAAGATAAAGAATTTAAGGACTTTAAACATTTCTTTCTCTGAGTTTATGAAAGAACCCTTTAGTTTCCCTTGTGCGTCTTTTCTAAGCAGTGATTAAAGAGATATACTCTACTCAGAGTTAAGACTTCACCTCGACTTGTATGGGCTCTTCATATCCTTTGGCATCTGTGTGTGTTTTGTGCAGACTGTAGCACTTGACATATGCTTAAGTTTAGTTTGTCATCTGGGTCAATTACGTCAAAATATTTTCCAGTTGAAATTTCCTCTCTGCTTTTGTCTGAAGTGCTACCATAGATTAATTACTCTTGTATAGCTGGGCTGCTTTACTTTATGAAGAACTGTTAGTGATTTTGGAAGAAGGGTGGGTAGGCCTCTGACAGGGAGTTTCAGCAAGTCCTTCATTAGGTGTATTGGTAAATACAAGAATGTAATGAACTTAGTATATCCTTGACTTTTTTGGGATATTTTCATCTGATACTTGTCTCAGAGAGGAATTGTATAAAATACATCCCATTTTCAGGAAAATCTGTAGTTTAATCAAAGCTGTGCACAATTTAAATTACTATTCTTCATTTAACAAGATCCCCTACTATTCTGTTATCAAAGGTACAAGTTAATCTGTACTTGCTAAGTTCCAAGTTCATCTTTAAGCTTTTGTTTTTCAATTATGTAGGCAAGTCTATAAATTGTAGAGCTTCCATTTTGCAGATACTGCATGGAAAACTGCACAGGTAGCTTTTTTATATACCAAATGCTTTAAGTAATGATGCTTAAGAATGTTAAATGACTTTTCCAAGGTCACAGTGGTGGCAATGGAACCGAAATTTGATCTCAGGATTTTCTGACTCCAGAGTATTACATGATCTTCATTTTCTTTTTCTTTCTTTCTTTTTTTTTTTTTAAATAAATCTAGTCATGTGCTTTTTTCATTAATTACACCAGGTTACTGGAGAAGGTAGTTCAGGCAGTTTCTATAGGGCAGGTTTAGAGACGTGGAAAGATGTTTCTGGGACCCAGTTTAAGACAGAATTTAGTTTCTCTAGAACAAAGATATCTGAGAAAAATAGCATGGCTTTGGAGTGCAACTGGGGTGAGTTAATAAGAAAGAGTAATCACTGCCAAAGAAACAGGAAACTGATGAATAAAATAGAAGTACATGGAAAAAGACTAGTGGTTGAATAATGTAGAGCTTGAAATTTACCAATTACTATATAATTTGTTTCTTTGAGATTGAGCGTGTTACAGTGAAAAGAACACTAAGCTAGGATTCAGAGTGCTTTGGTTTGTTTCCTACCCTAGCACTTTTTAGCTCTGTAAACTTGAGTTGTCTAAGTCTCAGATTTTTCATGTGTATGGGCTTTTTGAGAGGACTGTATTAAAAAGGTAAGTGAAAAAGTTTTGGAGGGCATAACTACCTAACTCCTTAAGTGTGGGCTGCATATAGTTATGACTTCCTTCCAAAGAGGGGAATGGAGGAGCTACTTTACAGTGGACAAGCCGGACAAACACCACCTCAGCCCAGGTGATCAAGGTTAACATCTTCAGTGATTAGTCATGTTGATATATGTACTCTTGCTTGATGTGATGAGAATGGTACTATTTCTGTGATCTTCCTCCCAAACACTTGGCAAACTCAAATGGAAGGACATTCTATAAAGTACCTTACCAGTACTCCAGAAACTGTCAAGATCTTCTAAAACGAGGAAAGTCTGAGAAATTGTCACAGCCAAGAGGAGCGAAGGAAACATGACAGCTAAATAATAATGTGGTTTGCCACATGAGATCCTGGAACAGAAAAAGGATATTAGATAAAAACTAAGGAAATCTGAATAAACTGTGGACTCTAGTTAATAATAATGTGTCTATATTGATTCATTAATTGTAAGAAATGTACCATACTAATATATGATATTAATAATAGGGGGATATGGGAACTCTTCATAGTATCTGCTCAGTTCTTCTGTCAATCTTAAACTTTTCCCTGTCCCCACCAAAAGTCTATTAATGAAATAAAAGAGTTTTAAGGTCAGTATCACAGATCTAGGCATATTATAGACATTGAATGAATGTAACTGAAGTTAAAAAGGCTGGCTCAGAATTCTGTCCTGCACTGTACAGGATGAGTGGAATGAGGGGGAGAAGAATCATGCAGAAGATTGTCAGTTCGTTGGGTGAAGGCTTTGGAGGAGACCTTCTTTCCTATCTGTCATCCCCCTGGTTATGGTGGTAGTGCAAAATTCCTGAGAAAAGCCTTGAGAGGAAGTTGGCTGGGGAACCTGGATTTGAGACTCCCCTGAGCTTGCCTGTTTCACTACAGTTCTCAGTTGAAGCCTATAAATATATGTTGGTTCTGGCCCCAGACCCAGACCCCAGCATTATAAAGAATACTTTCTTGTAGTGTTTTGGTTATTTTTTCTTTCGCCCACGGTGAGCTTCTAATTTAGAGTCTCACCAGGAACTGTGTCCAGTTTCATGCCTTTTGTGGACCCTAACTCTTTATTCTCATTCTATAGGTTTATTGCCGTTTGAACTTATCAAGAATCTGAAACCTTTGGGTTTCTATTTAATTTCCTTTAGGTTTTTTTTTGTTTGTTTTTACTTTAAAAATGCCCTCAATGTCTCCTAATAGTGCTGTCTTACGTGACTTATACACTTAAATTGGCAGTTATTAGCATCGATATTAAATAAATAAGCCATATGCTTAGTTTTATCACCATTTGAATGGCCATTAAGGAATAACTAATAGTAATTTATTATTCTTAGGACAAATAGAATAGTTAATGTGTTGTCAGTATCACAAAGTTTTGTAGATGTTAGATTGGATTTACTTAAATTTGGCATTATTTGTACACTGTATGTAAGCTGACGTGTTACAGTTGAGACATCCTAAGTTAAAACTGTGTATGTTAATTTTTTTTGAGCTGGGCTTGTATTAGTCGATAAAGCTACTATGTAAAAAAGATGTTTTGACATGAAAATATTTTATAGTATTTGGCTAAAAGCAAAAAATGACAATAATATGAACTATAATAACAAAACTTTTAGGATTTGGAATCTAAGAAGTCCTAGAGAGATTTAGAAAGAGAAGAATGCTTTTAGACTTCTGAGAAGTTTATTTAATAATAGAGAGAAAGAAAATTTTATTATTGGATTGGTTTAATTTTTTATTCATGGATTCCAGCTGAGAGAGATTAGTTATTTTTTCCTTCTTTGAAATCTTTTCTGAAGGAAATTTAGAGTTTAAATAAATAATACAATTTCATGTCTCTTAACACTTTAAAAAATATTTGTAAATGTTTTAAAATTGCAACAATAACTCAGAAATATATATTAAGCATCATCTATGTGTCTGGCACTGTACATGGCAAACAAAGATGCATTAGGTGGGCTCCTTGCTGTCTATCAACTCATAGTTTAGTGAGAGAAACCTTTGGCTAAACAAGTGATATAATGAAATGAGTAACATTTAGAATCTTGATGGTTAATTGTATGTGAGAAATGAGAAAGAAAGGGAGAAGTCAAAGGTGATTAAAATTTTTACTTTGAATGACTGGCAGATGGAAATACCCTAACTCTGGGAAGAGTTAGCATGTGAGGAGGAGCAGCAGGTTGGAGTTGGAGAGCAGCTACCAAATTGGGATTTAGACATGTGGAGTTTGAAATGCCTTTAGGATAATATGGCAGATTTGTCCAAAAAGCCATTGTAAATGTGGGTTTGCAGCTAAAGAATCAACAGTCTTCCCCATGATTCTGCACAGTAGTCAGTAAAGGAGATTGAGAGTGACAAGAGTGGTCAGTGATCATAGAAGGGGTTTTCGTGGACATGTGTACATGACTACTACACAGCTAGCTTAATTGTAGTCAGCATGGTACCCACAGTATAAGTTCTGAAGAAATGTGTCATTTTTTTCTTCCCGAATGAATGAATTGGGGGAAAGGTTTGTATTAATTCGTTGAAGGGAACTGCTTGAATTCTATTCCCTTCCCTGTGAGCCTCTCTCACTTTTTAGGGTTTTTGCTTGCCTGAGGTATTTCTTGCCTAGTGCAGAATGGCTGTTTTCAACTCTTTGAAGTGCTTTCCCAAAATGGCCTTCTGTATGTGCTGATTCTGTACTTTTTATTAATTTTCAAGATCCTTTACTCACATTACATATATGTAATTCCATCTCATGTGAGTTTGGTTTTTTATGAGCATATTCCATAGCATTTAACCATAGTTAACACTTAGGTTAACTTGCCTTCCCTAGACATTTTAGAACTTATAAAAACTTGATATGAATTCTAATAGCCAAAAGCAACAAGCAGGTGTTGGACACATTTAAAAAGCCCTTGGGAAGACTGGAAAAAAACTAGTAGTGATTAAAGGGGTAAAATTGCAAGAGCATGAGATGTAAATATCATACTTGAATTTGTGACTATGGTGTGAAATAATGAAACACAGTAAAAGATAAGTCAGGTTTAGTTCTCAATAGGTTAATAGAACAGCTGGACAAATATTTTTACATGTATTTATGTTATTTTTGTTGTTTTGTAAACTTGAACACTTGAAATCTTGGCCATGGAAACATTAAAAATAGCACTACCCCAAAATAAGCCAATTTATGGGACTTAACTTATTTTGGTAGTTTTTCTTGATCAACCTTATCAGTGAAGAACATGTTATCCAGCCAGGTGAAATGTGGCAGGACTAATATACCATAGTTATTTAGTAAGTAAAACTGGAAAAGAAATAACATTACCTAGTCTCATCAACCTTATCTGTTCTAAGGATTTATGTATTACTTTTTTAAAATGTTAAAAAACTTAGGAGCAAATGTGGGAATCATATTCTATACTATGTACTTAATCCTTATACTTAGATATAAATAATCTCTTGTTTGTAATGGGTATCAATAAAATTCTTATTTTCAAATTAACCCATGCTGTCAGCTATTTATTAGGAATTAGACTTTGCTCCTGCTGCATGATCTGTTCCCACAAATATCTTTGAATTTGAATTGCTGGTAGCATGTATAATCTGAAGGAGATATTTCCTTTTTTTTTTTTTTTAAGGATTTTTAAGGAGAAAACAGAGGACATCATAATTTTTAGAAAGAATAGTGGTCTTGGAACCCAAATCCTGCATTCTTATCATTTCTGCCATTTAATTTTTCTGGGACTTTTGGCATTTCACTCAACTTCTTTGCTCTTTGTTTTCCAGGTGTTAAGTGAGATAGTTTAGACTAAATGACTCCTAAAGCCTTTCCACTGTTACTATTCTATGAGTATCTCACCTAATGCTTATATTCTAATCTGTTGCTTATCCTTTGTACCTGATGATGGTTAAACATTTGGGACATTTCCTCTAGTTGTCAGGTATAAAGATTAAGAGTCTTGAATCCCAGATCTGCCATTTATGAAGCTATGTGACTTCGTGCAAATGGCTTAACCCTTTTTCATTTCATATTTTTTTCTGTAAAGTTACAATAATGAGAGTATCCACTGCAGAAGATTGTCTTAAGCAGTAAAGGGGACAATACATATCAGGCATTTAGCAGGATTTCATAAATTAGCTGATAATAGTTGCTGCTTTCTTCTATTTTTAAGAATTGGTTATATATTTGACCTTAAATGGAACAAAAAAGTATAGCACACAGCTTATGATCCCTTAAGTTTTCTCTTAGTGTTAGAATAAAATGTAGCATATATTTTTAAAACTGAATTTAATCTTTTGCAACTCTTTGTACCAGAATACAGTGATTTTTGACAGTTTGAACTTGCAACTCAAATTCCCTTCCTTGGTGATGGTATTGCCTTGACTTCTTATAGAGCTCTAGACCTAGTAACATATCAGTTCAGCTACTGGGTTGCATTTTGCAGGCCAGTCATCTAGGTAAGATTCATCAGTATGTAACTCTGTACAAAATCACAAGTTCTCTAGGGGCCTACAGAATTCTTTTCATTACTGCCCTGACTTGTTAGTAATACTTGAATTATTCTAACCCAGATTTTCTTCACAGTGCTAAATTCTTAGGTTAGATTTTCAAGTGTTTGATCTTTTTTGTTTTTCTTTTGTTTTATATTTGGAGAAAAGGCATTGTTTCTCATCCACAGGTTTTCTGTAGCTCACCTCTATGTGTAGTGGAGTGACCCTTCACTGGTTGAGGCTATGTGGCATATTTTCACATTTCAACAAAATATCAAGTCTATTTGCCTGTACTCAGATATTTAAAACATATTAATCTTTCTCTTATCAGTAGCAAGATATTGATATTGTATTTCCATGAAATGATCATAATCTTCTACTTTCCAACATTGATGTTCAAGTCATCTTCTTGTTTAGAAGCACTGTCTATGGGGAATAGTAATGATTTCTCCAGATTCTCTAACTGCTTTCCTTCAGTTAAGCCAGGTAATTAGAAAGCAGTATATATGATTGAATATATTGTCTACTTAAAGAAATGTCTTCACTGGATTCCTATTTTATGTCTTGCCCTTGACTTTTATGGGGAGTTGCTATAAGAATGGTAACAATAATATAGAGTTGGCATGATAATAATTACAATAAAAACAACAGTGACACCAGCAGTTTCCCTTCTGAGTAGTATCAGGCCACACTTGGCTAATTAGTCACCTTAAACTGAGTAAAATTCTGCATAAAAGTTTCTTACCCCTCTGTCATCTACCTCCTCCAGCCCGCTTCCCAGCAAAACCCCATCTCCTAATTATTTAAAGCTTGTTTCATTGAGTGGGCTCTGATGCTTGTTTTGTTGTTCACTTTCTTAACTCTTTGTCCACAGTCCCCTTTGAATGAAAGTGTAAGTTACCATATGTAAATGAATAGCACCTCCTTTGTTTATTTGACTTTACATTATATATTATGAACAGACAGATTTTGTTTTTCACTGTAGTACAGGACTGTAAAAATGATCATACAGAATGAAACCATGTGAAATAATGATCAATAGGGAAAATTACAAATGCTCTGTGACCTTTAAAAATTTGGCAAAACATTAAA
Organism: Equus quagga; assembly: GCF_021613505.1. Classification (NCBI taxonomy): domain Eukaryota; kingdom Metazoa; phylum Chordata; class Mammalia; order Perissodactyla; family Equidae; genus Equus; species Equus quagga. Next base: position 15,635,875 of record NC_060269.1, read on the forward strand.
AACTCTCCTATTCTTGGTTATAAATGTATAAGGCAGTGCATTTTGGCTGTATAACAGCATTCTTGCTGGTCTCCTTGCTTCCAAACTCTCTCCTTAGTCCATCCCTTCATTCACACTTTGGTAGTATAGTGCCTTATTTTATGAGGACACTATAATGTGCCTACATTTTTTATATTAGTGAATTTTTAGATTTTTCCAGGTTTATTTTTTGTTGTTGTTGTAAACAGTGCTTCAGTAATATTCTTGTACATATCTCCTTTTTTATGTATGTACAAAGTTTCTCTAGGGTATATATACCTAGAAGTAGAAGTTCTTGTCTTTGGGCGTGAACCTTAAACGTTACTGCATATTTTGAAATTGCTTTTTTAAGTGTCACTGATTTTTTTTCTTAATGTTTTGATCAATTTTCTTAATATTTTGAAGTCCAGATTTTTCACTCAGCAGTCATGTCATTGATAGTTTTGATGACTTTTGATCTCATTGGCAGAAATGAACTATTTCAAAATTGCGTGAGATTCATCTAGATCAGGGGACAGTAATCTAGCCTGCAATTTGTTTTAATCTAGCCCTCTAGTTAGGAATGAAGTTTATATTTTTTAAAGGGAAGTTAAAGAAGAAAATAATAATAATATGTGACATAGGCTGCATGTGGTCCGCAGAGCCTAATATATTTACTCTCTGACTCTTCACATTTTATCTTCCTTGATCCCCCAAACCTTGGTAAAATGCCTTAAAATTTATGTATCTCACTGAGGGCTATGAGTGTAAATTTTGTGTTCCTGTTACATAGCCTGACCTGTGTCTCAAAACAAGCATGAAAAATTGATTTATTGTTGCTATTTCTTCAAAATCCTTTAAGAAGTGAGATCATTTTGCTTCAGCATAACTAATGTTTCATTGTTTGTCTTTATTTAAGCTAAATCTATTTGGGGTTGTATTATTTAAGAAATTAAGTTAATTCATTGATGAAGAGGTTAGAAACATAAAGTCTTTCTGTAGTATCTTTGGGAAAATAAGCTTAAAAAATGTTTTATTCTGTAAACATGATTGCTCGGAGACAGTTTAAGTACCAGTGTACAAACAATTGATATACTAATTTTAAATAATATTTAGTCATCAAAAGCACTGTCCCAAGCCAGTTTTCTTAACTTTGTTTGCTTACAGATGGTTTCTGTATTCCCTGGTTGTTGGTAGGTGTTAGTCAGAGATGTAGAAGTGCCTTAAATGTTATATAATATTTTATACGTCATGATTATGCTTTTCATGAGTCTGCCTGTAATTCGTCTCAGATATTGATTTTTAAGAGTATATATATTCTATTACTCTCAAATAATTTTGAAAAGATTATTTTTAAAGAAAAGAGATGAAAACAGAAATAAGAAATAAGAGATTTCTTTCTTTTACTTTCAGAAAAACTGTAATTAACCTTGTTAAATAAAATTTACGAATGCATCATCTTGGATTGATCCAAAAATCAGGCAGAGAGATAAAACTGTCTCTCTCATTACTTAAGGATTTCTATGTTGATGCTGTCACATAACTCATCTTAATTGAACATGATGAATGACCGTATCCTTGGAGCAGCTGGGTTTTGTCAGCTTGGACTTTGAGATACTCTTCCTATCCTTTGCTTGTTTTTATCCTTGACTATTCTATCATGGTCCCCATATGTTCTAATTTACTCATTTGTTAGCGTATTATCATATTTCAGTATTTTTGCAGCACCCATTATAGAGGTAGTATACAAAAACAATATTAAAGATTATTTCTCTTTCTTCAGGCATGTTTGTAACTTGAAAGACTTTTTTTTTTTTTTAAAGATTTGCACCTGAGCTAACAACTGTTGCCAATCTTCTTTTTTTTTCTGCTTTTCCTCCCCAAATCCCCCCCACCGTACATAATTGTATATTTCAGTCCTTCTAGTTGTGATATGTGGGATGCTGCCTCAGCATGGCCTGACAAGCGGTGCTGTGTCCATGCCCAGGAGCCAAACCAGTGAAACTCCGGTCCGCCGAAGTGGAGTGCACCAACTTAACCACTCGGCCACGGGGCTGGCCCCTGAGAGACTTTTTATGCCCATAATTTTTGTGCATTTATCCCATGTCCTTTTTTTTTTTTCGTCCTCTCCTGCCCTCTTTTGGATTAGTTGAGTATATTTTTGGTATCCTTTTTTCTCTTCCATATTTTCATAATAGCTAAAACTCTTTTTTTTACCTTTTAAAAAATACTCTAGGGTTTATAGTATACATACTTAATTTACAGTCTGCCTTCAAATAATACTATAATACTTTATGTATAATGTAAGATTCTTACAGCAATTCACTTTCCTTTGTGCTATATTTGTTCTGTATTTTATCTGTACATATGCTATAAACCTTACAATTTTTTTTTTTCTTTGAGGAACATTAGCCCTGAGCTAACTTCTGCTGCCACTCCTCCTCTTTTTGCTGAGGAAGACTGGCCCTAAGCTAACATCCGTGCCCATCTTCCTTGCTTTATATATGGGATGCCTACCACAGCATGGTGTGCCAGGCGGTGCCATGTCCGCACCTGGGATCCAAACCGGCAGACCCCAGGCCGCCGAAGTGGAACGTGCTCTCTTAACTGCTGAGCCACTGGCCGGCCCCACAATATATTATTATTACTTTTGCTTTAGATGGTCAGTTATCTTTAAGAAATTAATGAAAAAAGGAAAGTCTTCTATGTTTAGCCACGTACTCACCATTTCCAACACTCTTTGTTTCTTTGTGTAGATCTGAGTTTCTATTTGATATAAATTCCCTCCAGGCTTTAGAATTTCCTTTAACATTTCTTATAGTGGAGATCGAAATTCCCTCACCTTTTGTTATCTGATAATGTCTTGTCTTTGCTTTTGGTGTTTAAGGATATGCTTTTCTGTCTTGACAGTTGTTTTCTCACAGCGCTTTTGTTCTCTTGTCATGTGACTTGCGCTGTTTTGGATGAGAAGCCAGTAATGATTCTGCTGTTTACCCACATGTCATGTGTCGTTATGTTCTCTGACTTCTCTTAGGATTTTATCTTACTGATTTCTAGCAACTTGATCACCAAGTGCCTTGGTGTGGTTTTCTCTGTTTTATCTTACTTGGGATTTGTTGAGATTTTTAGATCTCTGTTGTCGATGCAAATAATCCATAACTAATCTATAAATGAAAATTTGGGTGAGTTTATTCTGAGCCAAAATGTAAGGACCATAGCCTGGGGCCTTCCTTCCCCAAGGAAGGAAGGGCACCAAAGAAGTGGGGTGTACAGAGTGGTTATCTACCCTCAAACAGCATGTTTCACATACGACTGAAATGTCCCTTTTACAATAGTCACGAGACTGCACAGCGATTGATGGACACAGCAAGTACCAAGTCTGCTGTCTCAATGGACACAGCAGGGTGGCAGGTCTGCTGTCTGGAGCTAGGTGGTCACAAGTGGTCACAGTTCCTAGCCTAGGGAGAGATGCTTATCCTTAAGGAAATGCCAGTGTGGGGCAAGTTGCACCTTTATCTTAAGGCCATTTGTTCTTGCCATAGGAAATGCTTAAAGCAGATATACAATGCATGCTCATGGCCATGTCAGGCCCTTTTGGAAAAACAAAGTCAATCCAAATTAGGTTTACACCAAATGGCTTCCTTGTATAGTCCAATATATCCTATTGCTTGCCATTTCTATTAGTTATTGTGTTCACTGATTTTATGAAATTTGTATATATTTTTATCTGTCTCCTTTTGGTTTTTTCTGGATCTCAGCTATACATATTTTAAACCTCTTGATATTGTTCTACACATTCTTGAAGTCTGGTTATTTTTTTCCGTCTTTTTTGGTTCTGTGCTTCAGTTTGATTAGTTGCTCTGTCTTCAAGTTTACAGATGTTTTCTTCTGCAGTGTGACATCTGCTTATAAGCTCATTCAGTGCATTTTTTATTTCAGATATTATGTTTTTAGCTCTAGAAGTTTGATTTGGTTCCTTTCTATGTTTTCCATTTTTTCTTATTTTTATGTTCCTTAAAGTTATTGAAAATATTTGAAATACCTGTTTTAAGTCCTTGTTTGCTAATTATCATTTCTATTATTTCTGGTCTGTTTGTATTGAATCTTTTTTACTTGTCTCACTACAATATTTTTATTCTTGTGGATCAAGTATTTTTTTCTTTTGTTTCTTGGAACTATCTAAACTTTACAGAAAACTTGCAAGAGTAGTCACAAATAATTTTTTTCCTTAAAACATTTGAGAATAAGTTGCTGCTGTATGCTTCATCACCCTGAATACTTTTGTGTGTATTTTTATAAAAGGTATACTCTCTCACATAACCACAATACAGCCATCAAATTAGAAAGGAACATTATTATTACCATTTAAGTTTTGTTAGTTGTCCCTGTGTAGGGGAGGGAGACATTTCCTCTACCCACTCTAGGTCCTTCTGGCCAGACTATAAATTAAATTCACATGAGACAGAATAATAGGAGAAAATCAAACAAACCTTTATGACATGTATATGTGGGAGAGACTCAGGCAAACTGAGTAACTCGCCAAAATGGTGGAGCTTCTCATCTTAAATACCATCTTCAGCTACATAGGAGGATGTTGGGGGTGGGGGAATCAGTTACAGAGATTACCAGAAAAGCACAGTAAACAAGACTAAAATGCAGATTTAAGTCCTTGCCTTCTGCTTTGATAAGAGTTTTTAGGGGTAGGGTCGTTCCCTCTGCTTCCTGGTACAGAGAGGGAGACACCTTTACAGATGGAGATTTCTTTACAAATGTAAATGTCTCTTACAAAGGGTAACTTCTGCTTTTCAGAGTTTCTCTCCTGTTTGCAGTTTTTAAAAGTAACCAGCCCAAAATAATCCTCATGCCAAAGAGACATATCTTGGGGTGGCCAATTCCAATCCCCCACACCACGTAATGTTCTTTTTGTCAAAAGATCTGTTCCGAATCGTGTTATATTTATTTGTCATGTCTCGTAAGTCTTCTTCACTGAGAACGATAGTTCTTTAAGTCCTTCCTTTACTTTCATGATGTTGACATTTTTGAAGATTATAGGTCAGTTAACCTATAGAATATCCCTTAATTTGTGTTTGTCGGATATTTCCTCATGATTAAATTCAAGGTTTTCATTGAAATAATGCGAAGTTCTTCTCATTGCATCCTGTCAGGTGATACTTGATTTTAATTTGTTCCATTGCTACTAATGTTAACTTTGATCATAGTGGTGCCTGCCAGGCTTCTCCACTGTAAAATTATTGTTTTCCCCCTGTGAAGTTGGTATTGTTTTGTGAGTAGTTGCTTTGGGACTGTATAAATATCTCATTCCTTAACAAATATTTCATTTAATTATGTTCATTTGTATCTCCATGGGCTCTTGAATTCCTATTCTATTCAGTGGGTCATCGTTCATTACTGTTATTTTTATTGATGCCTCAGTTGTGCTAGTTTAGCTGGTAGGTGCTCTTTCAAGCTGGCTCTTGTATCCTTTTGATATGTCTCTAACACTCTGAGCACCTTCTTACTATCTGGTACAGTAAGATTTTCAGACTCATTTTGTACTTTGCCTCCCTCACCCCAGCCTTGGAATCAGCCATTTTTCCAAGAGACCCTGATACCTTTTGGTGGAGAATTTAGAAGCCAACTTCTTAGAATTTAGAAGCCCAGGTCTGCGGGCTAGGTGGTGTTTATTGCTGTTGAGATATTGCTGTTCTTAGGTTCTCCCAGGGAACAAAGCTCAGGAATATATATATATATATATATATATATATATGTATGTATGTATTATACATACAGATATACGTTAAGTACATATATATGCGCACACATTTATATATATTTATTTCTTTAGCTAAATATATTGAAAATCTTGAATTTATACTGATAGCTCCAATTTCAGTTCAGCACAGCAGAATTCATTTTCATTTTCTTCCTTTCCGTATTCATAACTCACATCTCTAATAGTGAGAAACCTAGGTACTCTTATCCTTTATATATTTACTTATTTGATCAGTCCTCTAAATATAATCCCCTTTTGCTGCCTATGCCCCTTTTCTCTTGGGATGAACACACTCCTTACCCAACTCAGGCTCCTCTCCTATCAGGGTGATGCCACTATCTCCCTTTCCCACCACTCCCAGCTTTTGTAGTTCCTTCCTTACCCCACTGACTTTGACAACCTGTGCTGGGCTGCTTCTCCCCCGGGATACCCTTCTTACACCCCTGGGGCTGTGACGCTGGATACCAGGACACTCTCTCACCTGGGTGCTCTCTTCATCCTGCTCTGCTCTCCATGTTGCCCTTCCTCCACACCAAACACCCAGCTACTCCCCACCCGTCCAGGAGGATACTTGTCTTATCCCACTGGGGCTGCAATATTCTCTACTGAGCTGCTCCTTCATGTGGACACTTTTCTCAATCTGCTTTGCTGCAATACTCCATGCTGTTCTACACCTTCATGTGGGAACTCTCCATACCGTACCCCTGACCACCCCCTGGGAATGCTCTTCTCACCCCACTCAGACTGTGACAACTCATGCCTAGCCACCCATCTATGGGGAAGTTCTTGATCTTGGGGTGTCACTTGATCTCTGACACCTCCTACTAGGTGAGTGCCACCACTACCTCCTGTGCTGATGTTCCCTCAGCCGTCTGTAGCTCGCAACCCCATCCCTTGGCTCTAAAACTGCACTACCTGCCCTCTGCCCCTCGTGGAGTTGTGCGTCTCACCCTACACCTGGATATTCCCTAACATGTGGCCCTGAAAATTCTTTTTCTAACAATAAGCTCCATATGCTTCCAGAAATTTCCTTTCTCTGTTCTATTGCCTGACCATTTCCTTTATGGTAGCTTCTAGTTTATTAGCTCCCTCCTTGTCTAACTGGGTGCTAAGATAACCTCATGCTTCCTGTAGAACTCTGGAATTTATTCTGCCTTTATCCACCCCAGAACAGTCCACACCCCTGGGATCAACGTAACTGCCTTTGTTTTCCCTTCCCACTCTGTAGCCATACAGATGAGTTACTGAAGTGGCTGTTGAGTAATGCCAGAGGAAATCTTATAATTTTGATTCAGCCATTCTAAACGATCTAACACAGTTGTGGTCTCATTGCTGTTCAGGATTATTCCTTGATTCTTTTACCTGGAAAGAATCTTTGTCTTATTTTTACTTCTCTTCATGGCATTGTCTATATAGTGGTGATTTTTTTCCTCACTGTATTTTTATTTTTTAAAGAATATACTTAATATCTCCTATTAAACCATAAACTCATTGTAGGCACTTAATAAATATTCATTGAGTAAAAAAAATGAATGATTAGTGCCTGTATATGTCAGCAAAGCGATTAAGGTGCTAGATGCTTGTTTGTGATCTTTCCTGCCTTAGATTTTGTGTGGATCTTTAATTTATTTACCGATTGAAAGTCATCACAGTAACTGTACCTCTTTGACATTTTATATAGCTGAATTAATACATACATAGTGCTTAGAACAGTTCATGGCACATAGTAAATGTTCAATAAATGTTAGCACTTAGGTTTGTGATTACAAAATTTTTAATTTTAATTATTTTATGATGAAATATTTTTAATGAGATACATATTTCTGAGACTTGCTACACTGAATATATGGAGCGTCCTTTTATCCTTCATGAATTGTCATCATCATGAACATCAAAAATAGTACTAAGTCAAATTTGAATTATTCTACACCTCTTATTCTCTCTTACTTTAATATCTTGCTACTCACAACAAATTCAGTTGATTTTATCTTTTTACATAATTTCTGTGGCTGTCTTCTCATTTCCGTCTTGTTTTGCCTTAGTCCTGGTCTTCTTCATTTCTCACCTTTTCTATTTTAAGAATTTCAATAACTGGTCTCTCTATTTCTGGTTTCATATGTTCCTCTAAACCGTCCTTTATATTGTGGCTAGAATCATCTTTCCACAATACACCTATTACGAATTAACTCCCCTAAGACCCTTCTGGTTGCTTACAGGGTGAAATCTTTACTTGTTTTTGATATGCCCCCGGCCTCCCACTTGAACTAACTTTGTTGACTGCTTCATTCTCCCTGACTCTATCCTCCATCTATACTAAATGCTTTTTTAGTTTTACTCAAGTTTGTTAGTCTTGAGTATAATTGAAAAGTCAATGGACTCCGAATAAAGACCTTAAGAGCTCTTCCACAATTATAGTGCGTGTGGTAATACCTATTTTGGCTCATCGGAGACCTTTTTGATTTCTTTTTGGGTCTTGATGTATTTCATATTTTTGAGTATTGAATAAATCAACTGAGGACTCACCTGAAGTGCTACCTTCCTAGGAGGATGTTTGACTCTAAGCAGTTCCTTTTCTGTGTTTCATTGACACCTATGCTTGCCTTGTCCTAGTACTTGTCATGCTATGTGGTAATTATCTTTGTAATATGGTATCTTAACTGAAGGTAAATATTGCCCATATCAATTTGTGGGACTGGTTGACATTCTGCTAGGGCTTGCCTCTGTTCTTTAATTAGTCAGATTTTTTTTTAATTGATGTAAATGTTTTAGGAAATAGTCAAGCCATTGTCTAGTTACAGTCCCTAAATTGTCTGTACCAATGATTTGCATGGGATAAATTGTGAATCTTGTTCAAAATAAGGTATTTATATGTGTGTCTGTGAGCCTGCGTGTGGAGAGAGAAACACAGATAAACACACACATACACACACGTCCTTTGGATTTGGGATTGTGTGGGGAAAGGTATCAGTAGAAGCCATTTGCTGGGAAGTGAGAGATAGTTTCCACAACTGAGAAAGACATTGTAGCACAAACTTTTCTTTCCTTCTTTTTATTTTACTGAGGTCACAGCACAAACTTTTTATCGGTATCTGAAAGGAATAGTTGTGGTTCTCATGACAGCATTATTATTATTATTTTTTAAATATCCCTTGACTTCTTGTGATGTGATGACTGTGTATCGTGAGAAAGTAGATAAGTGTGCTGTAAAAAAGAAAGCCTACTGTTTTTCATACAATGTATGATATTTTACGTATTTAAGAAAGAAAAATACTAAAATTCAGAAATATTAAATAGCAAAAAAAAAAATGTGCACGTTTGAATCAGTCATGCAATACATCACTGGGATACCAGCCACCTTTATAGGGATTCTCTGTTGAACGCCAGTTAATAAAAATTGATAAATTTTATTACTAGGAGTCCACAGCTTTCATCCTTGGTACCCCTTCTGAAATACCTGGGTGCAAAAAGGGAAAATAAATTTCCTATCAACTGGATGAAGTGCTGAGTGGAGATAGCTAAAGAGAGATTCAGACAGAGACTGAGTGAATAGATACTTTGGAGGGTGACTAGGGTCCTTGTCACAATATGACACTCTGGCTGAGAGTCAGCAGTGTTAGTGGTCCTAAGATTTTGTTCTATGAGAGGTCTCTCCTCTGGCTGGGATAGTGGCTGAGAAGAGCATGTTTGGTCCTGCAGATCCATATGATCAGTGTCTACATGGCCAAGTCAAGTGAGAGCAGAGAGTTTGACAGCAGTGTTTACATCAGAAACATTCAGGGAGTATAAAATAATGTTGTGGATTACTTAATTCCCATTCCATTTTCAGGGATTATCATGGCATCCTAAGAAGAATAGCTCTAGGTCTTTCTTACTTTTTGTCAGATAGGGCTATTGATCTAGTGGATTTAGATCAAATTGACAAGTAGACTTACTCAGAACCAGCCACTGATTAGGCCTGGGAATACATGGATATTATCTCTTTGTTGGTTTTCTAAATTAGATTGTTCTGTCTTTAATGCCTCTCAGCATGCCTGATACATAGTAAAAATATGGATGGATGGGTAGGCAGATGATGAACAAAATGTTAAACTATTATGTTTAGTTGCAGCGGATTTTTTAAATTTTTACTTTTCTTCTTTGTTGTATATATTTTCTCTTTAATCGAAAGGCATACACATGGCTGCATTTGTAAAGACATTGAACATTGTTTTCTTTTCATGCAGGGGCCTGAATTAATGAATAAATATGTTGGTGAATCTGAAAGAGCAATTAGAGAGGTAAGAAGATTATGCCTTTAAGTAGAACTCTGCATAGGAAAACCATGCTTCTGTTCATCTATATGGTTTCCATTTTGTTTTGGGTTATAGATTTTGAAATTTCCAAATTCTAGTGGTATATTTTTTCTTCTGGCAAATATTATTTTATTTTTATTTAAAAATGTAATTTTGGTCATCTGCAATACAGGTTTCCCCTTGCTATCCAAAAGTAGAGCATTCCTGTGAAACCCTTCGTAAGCTGAAATGGCGTAAAGTGAAGAAGCAATTGCAATTAATTTATATGGGAAAATTTTTTGTCTGTTCCTGGACCCAAAACATAACCTACCAAAATGAATTGAGAGAAAGCACAGATGCTCACAGACAGTTTAAAGCTATGGTGGCTTGAAGCAGAGATGCTGAGTGTAGTTCCCATGGACTCTTGCATCTTGGGGTGCTTGCTGCCTCTGTAATAGCTTGCTGCAAAACAAATACTGAATGCTATTTTTGCTTTTCACCCTTTTTTGTAAAAGTGAAAGTCCTCTTTGGATATTTTTCAGTTAGCAAAAACAAGTACTAATGTAAGCCTTTTGTAAAAGCAAAGTGGTGTAAAGCAAACTTTCAGATGGAGGCGGGACACCTGTACTTTGTTTTTATTTTTGAACATAATATTACCTGCCTTTAGTTTTACTAAATAAAGGTTTTTTTTAAAAAACTGCAGCATTTCATTAAAAAAAAGATATATCAACACTTTCAAAGAACACATGATCTCAGAATGAGATTTAAATCCTTTAAACTAGGTAGTCTTTTAAATCAGATATGCTTAATATATGAAAATTTCACTATTCTCTTCTTATTTTATTTTCTCTCTCCCTGGTGATTTAGACAGTGCATCCCCCTCCTCTCTCCTAAGCTTTAAAGCCAGTGCCTGATTGATAGGCCACTGCTTCATATTTCGGAAGCTACACAACTGGTAAATTCATGCAAAATCAAGGCGCTGGAGTCAGGTCACTACAGCAGTTTGACCATATCTCTTGGTTTTCCTAAGCGGAGATTGGCCTGCCTCACATAGGCACCTTGTATCCTCAAAGAAGCTAAGCAAGAACAAGAACACACCAACAGCAATGGAATGGATGGTCTACATTTGTGAAATACCTGGGTACCAACCAGGATTATTAGAGATTAGAATACTTCTTTCGTCTGAGAAAGATTTTAAGTTAGTTTTTATCCAATTTTTTTACTTTAAATTGTAGATGATGGTAATTGTGTAAAACGCTAACTGATAATAACAGCACCACCAGTGATTAAAATATGAAAAAAGGTGATGTTTATTAATATTAATGTTTTGGTGAACGTTTTGTATTTTTATGGTCATCCTACTTGTGACCAGAAAATGGGGGCCTAGGTTACAGGTAACACATGTTTGGATTTCTTTCTGCCTATGCTGACTTTTTCTAGCCCATTTCCACATATCACCCCCATGGCTATCTGGCTAGTCTCTGATGTTGGTAGTCTGATTGACTTCTGGTCTAACCAAACTATCCTCTTCTGAGTTTTGGTCATTTTTCTTGTCCTGGCTTTACATCAACCATTATTTTCCCATACAGTCTTCAAAGAAATGAGCAAGACATGTGGCTTTTGGTCTTATGGATAATTTATTTGCTAATCTGTGGCTGATTTTGCACATTTATGGTTTTTCTTTCAAACATGTGTTTATGATAGTTAATAATACCTATCATTTACTGCCTCGTACTATGTTACAGGCATGTGCTAAATGCTTTGCATTCCTTTTTTTGTTCAATTCTTAAAGTAATCTTCTGAGGCAGGCTTTTTATAGATGTGGAAATTGAAGTTTGAAGAAGTAAAGCTACCTGCTGAAGGTCACGCAGCTACTAGGTGGTGGAGGGGGGATTTTAACTGAGATTGTCTGATTGCTTAATGAAATTGCCTCCTGCACACCTCTGTGAATATATATTGGTGTCTTGTCTCTGTGCAAGTAAGCACTGTGGAAGAAGGTACAAATCCTTTGTGAAGTGTGCATAGATCTGTTATAGGGTGTATACAAAATGATTGGGCTGCTTGACCTGTACATAGTAGATTTAGTTCTAAATACCATTTTCAAACTAAAACCAACTACAGTTTTCTGGAGTTCACTGATCTTTACCTAATGTGGCCCTCTTTCCACCAGATCTTCCGAAAAGCAAGAGCAGTGGCTCCTTCCATCATTTTCTTTGATGAACTTGATGCCTTAGCAATTGAAAGGGGCAGGTAAGAAATATTTAATAGAACTGCTATTAAATATCAGCAATTACAGAGTAAATAGCATTTCTTATACAAATTTTTTTTATTAATACATTTGGCCTAAAAGAAAACATTTTTAAATTCGTGTAGTTTTTTCTCTTATATCCATTAAATTATTTCCTGTTATCACTTTGTAATACTTTCATATAGAATATTTGTTTTTTGAAAAACACTGGTATCCATTTGGGACATTTGAGTTAATTTTTATAGTTTATTATCTACAGAGACCCCCTAGCACTGCCTATCAAAATTAAAGTTGTTATAAACATAATTAAAAATGTAAACAAAGCTCAATTAAGTGTAATTGTATGATACAGTAGAACCCAATTATAATAAAATATTTTATTGCACAGATTTAAGTATTCTCTGGATTAAATCATGTTTCCTACAATATAATTAATTACAATAGAATAAAAATTAGTATTAATAATTTTGTTACCAAATCTCAAGCAATAAAGAAGATTATAATCTCGTTTCATACAGATGTGTGTGTATATATACATGTCAGAACTGTTTACAAGTATGATTTTTTTCTCAACAAATGTTTAGAGGTCCTTTAAGGAATATGTACTACAAGTACTTCCTGTTAGAGAATGTTAATTTCTGTGTTTTGTGCATAGCTTTCTGATGTATAAAAGTTTTCCTGATGGTGATTACAGTGATGGCGGAAAACACCTTTTAAGTCCCCGGTATTAAAGGCGATAAGAAGCATTACTTTCCTCTTCCTTCCTTGGCAGAGCTGCCTCATCAGATGAGAGTATAAACTGTCATTAGGAAATGATTGTTAGGAGGTTACTCTCCCTGCTCTTGTCCCCCCTTTTCAGTATCCCGTAAATACCTACCAGTCTTTTTATTTTGTGAGTTGAAGTTACTCGGACCCTTTTATTACTTCTGAGGTGAGATAGCACAGAAGGTTACAGATAGCTCAAGTTCATCTTAACTACAAGAGAAGAAAAAGACGCCAGAGAAGTTTGCTGAAGTAGTGTGACCTGCCACATTTATGTGACATCAGAGACATCTGTTTTTGGAGCCTAAAAAAGGAATAAGGTGTGATACATTGTTAAATATGAATCAGACAAGAGGTAGAATATATAGCAGAGTTCTCATAAAATGCTTTTGAAATGAGATGGTGTGAAAAACCACACAAGGCACTTGGTAGAAGTATCTTGTTTTTGCAGACAATTTGGCTCAGTAGGAATTTACAAATATATTAGAGATGCTAATGATTTGCAGCCTTTAGATATCGTTTCCTCTGATAGTCTTCATCATAGTGTGTATTGTATACCTCCCTCCCTCAGTGGCTCATTAAAATCAAGTACAAATAAATTCTGTGCAGTTTCCTTTGTATAGAAAAATTTTTGGTCAAGTTAGTCGACATTTCAGAAAACAAAGGTGAGGCTTATGAGCAAATGAAGTGCAAATGGTCCAAAATGGAGAGTTTTGATTGCACTTTAATTGCACTAAGTCTTATATAGTTCGTTTTTTATAGCCAAAGAATCTCACAGGGTGATACTCTGTTTTCAGTGTATATTTTCCTAATTGTGTGATGAGCCAACACTGCCTAGAGGCAATTCTACATAATATTGGGCTGTAGAATAGTCATTGCTTTCATTTGTTCAAAGTTATTATCTGTTTTCTGTAACACTCAGATCAAACCCATATGACTAGTCCAAAAATGACAGTGCATAAGAAGACTGTTTCTTCTTATCAAGATTTTAATTTCCAAACTTAAGATGTTTAACAAATTGAGCAGGGAATTATACTGTATGCTAGTCCTTACTGTCTGTCATGTTAAATCAATTATTTCGACCGTTTCAAGTTACTCAGATTCGCTGTGGAACTCAGGATTGTAACCAGCACATTGTAAATACAGCATAGACATACTATTTGCTTAGCTTTAGAAATATTTGTACTTTCAGAAAGAGAGATTTTTCATACTTATAAGAAAGTGTCTAATTACACCCACTATTTTCCCCTCCTTCCTACCGCATTTAAGTTTCCTTAGGACTTAAAAAATAAATAAGCCTGACACTTACTTGTCTTTTTCTGTATGCCCATTTAAATTATGGGTGATCCAAATAAGATTTTCTTTTGGTCTTAGTTCATATGATGAGTCAGAGGAAATGCTGTAAGATTCCCTTTGCAAAGTGCTTCAATGATCTCTATAACATTTGGGAAAATTGAAATTGCTGTTAAAGTAGCATAGCTCTTGGGTAAATAGATGTATGCTCAGGAGTAAGGCACTGAGGTAGGGAAGAGATTTGAATTATACTGGGCTAATAATAGTATTGGGTAACATTCATTTAGTGCTTATTATGTACTAGAAACTGTTTTAAGTGCTTGATAGGTAGAGAAAACTCACAGAAAGGCCCCTATGTTAATGCAAAGTAAGATATTATACAATTGGCAATTGGCTCCAGTATTGTGCCCCATTTCCCAGCTAGCTTAAGTATTTACCTTTTTAAAGGTTATAGTGGGAATGGGAGTGCAAGCTGGGAATTAAATCATCAGTCAACCTTGTCTTAGGCAGCAGTCCTGTCCCCAGAAGTAGAGAGGTGTAGAGTGAGTCCCTTGATTCTTAGAACAACTTTCTCTGTCTTAGGACATTCTAGCCAGTCACACGATCCCAAATCATCCTCATCAGCTAACATTGATTGCCTGGTAATGCCAAACTTCAAGCAGAACTAGAAGAGATTTGGTACAAGGACTGTCTCTGAGACCTAGAGTCACTAGCTGGAGAGGCCCATCTTGTTTATTTAATCAGCTTCCAAATAATGTGACGCCCTTTGTTTGCACCTCAGTCACCATGTATGGCCTTTTGCTGTATTAACTTCTAATCATCACAACTCAGGAGCTGTAGGTCCTGTTCTCATCTCCTTTTTACAGGTGACAAAACTTAGGCATATAGATGCATAAATATGTTTTTCAAGGTCATGTATGCTTAGTAGCAGAGCTTGGATTTGAATTCACATATTTTGACTCCAAAGCAGATACTCTGAGCCACTTTTTGACTCGACTACACCACAGATTCCAGGATACCAGGTCTGAGTTCAAGCTTGTATTTATTGTGCATTTTCTCTGTGTCTTACATTAGTAATGACCCTGTCTGTCTAACTGGGCTGTTGTAAGACCCCTTTGCAAGTATTCATTCATTCACTTGTTCGGTATTTATTGAATGCTCACTCTGCAACAGGCTCTGTGTTGGGGATAAAACAGTGACCAGGACCTAGGGCAATTTGCTTAGCCTCTGTAAGCCTTAGTTTCTTCATTTGTGAGGTGGAGCTAATAGTAAATTCTAGGTTGTTGGAATAAAATACGTGTAAAGCACATCACATAATACTTGACATTTTGTAACTGCTTAAAAAACTTTGTTTCTTATAATTTCTGCATAGATATTTTTGTAATAATAATTTCCACATAGATATAAATATAGTAATAGACATAGAAATGAATCCTGCCCCAACAGAGTTTACGTTCTACATTCGTTATGTTCTAATGAAGCATTTGGGAAATTAGAAAAATTATTCTACAGATAACAGACACTATGGCATTTCATTAATCTAAGATGCCATCTGTCGTAAGACCCATCATTATTTTATGTACCAATATTGAAGAAAAATGCAGCCTTAAATTATGGAGTGGTGCTGAGAAATCACAACTCCAAGAGACATCTTGATTTCAAAAACTTAAAATATGAAAAAAGTTTATATCTTAGAAATAGAAGAAAGACAGTAAGAAAGAGAAGATGATCTGTTTTATAAAGCCAGTACTATTATATAAAAAATGTTTGGGATGTTGTTTTATGACTAGAATGTAAAGAAGAAGATTAAATATATGGAAAAATGAAAAAGATTAAGTACTCAGTTAAGAGCTGATTCATTGGTATCTTCTGTGAGGTATTGGAGAATCTGTGATTTTAATAACTGCTTTCTTGTATAGCTGTTTCTGTACTTAATAGTCCAGAGTTGGTTTCCACTTGGAGTGGTTGGGGAAAAAGTAAGAAGTTCTGGGCCAATTTTCATTGAAAATGAAGATTCCAGGCTTAGCAGCATTCTGAAAAGAGCTCTGAGTTTTAAAATAAAGATCAGGAAATGGGGTAGCTCTTTTACGGCATATCCAGATTTCAGGTAAATTCAGTGAATTCATGACACTAAGCACTGTAGAGGAAATTTTTGTAGGCATCATTTCTCTAAATGACACTTTTCAAGGAGGGTTATAAATTTTTTTAATGTGATTTTTATGGTGGTTTTTAAAATTTCATAAAATCATAAAATTTTATAGCTGGAAAAATTCTTAGAAGTCATCTAGTGTAACCTTTTATTCTTCACAAGGAACAGAAGCCCCTAGAATTTAAGAGAAGAAGCACATCTTCCTTGTGACCTAAACAAGACTAGAACTCATGTTTTCTGATCTAGTGCCTTTGAACTCTACTACTGCTACCTCATACACTATCAGGATTTCAGATAGAAGAAGTGTGTTTATATCAGTGTAAAAATTCTCATGTATCTAAATACTTAAAGAATATTTTTTATGTTTAAGACACTCTAACAATAGCCACTTGTTAAATACTCCTAACCACTCTTATTTTGTATATCTGTATTTAAAGTTGCTATATTCAATCCCTATGTCCTGGTAGGCAGTTTTCTCTAATTTATACTTCATCACCTCAGATATAACATAGTTATCACATTGGTAAACTTTTAATATTAAACAGAAATCTTGAGGAAAACAACAAAAGAAGAAATGGAAAATGTGTAACATATTTTTCATTATAATAGTTTTATAAAGTATAGCCAAGTTCTCTATTTTTGTTTTCTGTTTTGTCTATGCATTGTGGGTAAGTACTATAGCATAGATTAAAGGTATAACTTTCCTTAGAAAGATGGGCTGGCATAGCATTTTACTAGGAGTTGGAAATTTCTTGTTGTGGGACACAGATGTCTCCTATTGTAGTTATTTTGCCTTTAAAATGCATTTTACATGTACCAAGAAAATCGTCATAGTTAGTGCTTGTGTTCAGAGTAGTTTATGTTTGGCTGGTCTTCTTAGTTCTCTTCTGAGCCTGAATACTGACTATGGGAGTGTGGGAGGTAGATTTTAAGAAACAAATTCAGATGCCTCCCATTTGGAACTCTTTATGACATTTGAAAATATATACTAGAAAAATATTTTAAAATTTAAGTCAGATACATGAGATATTGGTCTATAATTTAGAAATCATAGGGGATGATGGGGCATTTTATTTTATTGGAGGAATTGAAGAGGAAAGACATATCATTTTTGTGAAATTTTTAGTGTTGAAAAATAAAATCAGTGTAATAATTAACATCATGATAGTGGGATTTCTTTAAGATGGGGATTGGCATACCCCTTCTGTAATAGACCAGTTAGTAAATATTTTCGGCTTTTTGGGCCACACGGTCTCTATTGCAACTATTCATCTTTGCTTCTGCAGTGCAAAAACAGCTGTAGAGAATATGTAATCAAAAAAACAGTTCACTGGCTGGGTTTGGTTTATGGCTCTAGTTTACTGCTCATTTTAAGATACCATAAAGGCCTTCGGTCCGTGGCACTAGATGAGTTTTGAATAGGAATAATTTGGAAAAGGGGCTTGACTTCTGAAGGGATACAAGAATTAATGTTTTGGGAAAGTCTAGCTTCAATATTTTCTACAGCTGAACACTTTTTTCCCCCATTGTTGTCTTGCCTATCTCTAGCAGATAATAAAGTTTTATGAAATCCTTTCATTATGTTAGTGATTGCACATTTGTTTTAAACTTTTTCTTGGAGTTGGTTTTGATTTCCTATGATGTCAGTTTTATGGTTTTTGTTTCCTACTGCAGCTTTGAAAATCAGCCAAGAATATTTCTCAGCCCATAAAACATTTTCATTATGCTGTTCTCCACCCAGCTCTCAATGATCTG
This sequence comes from Equus quagga, assembly GCF_021613505.1. Lineage (NCBI taxonomy): Eukaryota > Metazoa > Chordata > Mammalia > Perissodactyla > Equidae > Equus > Equus quagga. The sequence continues at coordinate 15,654,123 of NC_060269.1, forward strand.
TGGAAAGAAAGGGCAAATACAGCATGGGTAATGGAAACCCACAGAGTTCCCTTCACCTAATCTTCAACGTTAGTTACATACAGTCACTATCTCCTCCTACAACAAGTAGGAAATTGGACAAGTATGAGTTTCACCTCTTTCTGTTTAGAAGCACCCGATTGGAGGTGTCAATAATAAGTTTCTGAATCACAGAATTTTAAAACTAGAAGGGCCTGTCTATGTATTATCTAATTCAACTTCTTCATTCATACATGCCAGTAATTATTAAATCCTCAAGGGAACAATAATGTCATGTCTTTATCCTCTTTTCTCAGATGCACAGTGTCTAGCAGAGAAGCACCCAGACATTTATTTTTTGAAAAAGGAATCAAGGCTCAGAGAAACTAGAGATTTGGTTCACTCAACTAACTGCTAGCAGAGTCTGACTTCACTATGTTTTAGTGTCATTTTTGAACCAATTTTCTTTTAAAATTAATACAGAGCCTATCTTTTGGAATTTTGTCACTTGCGTTTATGTTCATAGAAGCGTCATCATCTTCATTATAACGAATCATTTGTAAGCATTGGGATACATTCACCTGCAAAAGACCTCTAAAAAGAATTAATGAAGTGTCAGGCATTGCATTCTTCAAAAAAAGTCAATAGTTTTTGAACACACTAACTCTAAAAGTTGGTCTGGAATCACAAAACTTGGTCAGAAGTGCTAAGTATATAGAAATGGTAGATACTCTTTTTAATGTAACTGATAGCAACAATAATCAAAGGATAACAGGATAGCAACAGTATTGAAGATCATACTGCTTAGGTTGGTGAGAAAACATTTTAAAAAAGACTACTGCCATCCTTTGTATACTAATGAATTTTGTAGAAAGGTCACCATGTTACCCTCTGCCCAGAAGACCATTCAGTCACACTTATTTTATTGTAGGGGAGTCGAAGTGAGTCTTTTCTCAAGTAAGCAAGCACCCAAGTGACTGGGTTGTAAATTCTATTTGTCTATAGCCACACTTAGAGCATGTAAATAATGATCCTGAATCAGTATCCACCTACCCAACCCTGTCCCTCAGGAAAAAAGAAAGTACCTTCATTTAGAAGACACACAAAAAAGGGTAGAAAAAAACAGATGAAGTCAACTTCTTTTGGTATAGATCCAAGAAACCAAAGAAGTGGAGATTTTCTCCTCTTTAGTCTATATCTTGAGTGAAGCATTTCTGCATGCCAGCACAGAATCTTGTATATTGTTGAAAAATATTCTGTCTGTTTTATCTGTTTTAGAAGGTTTTCCATTTTTTTAAAAAAATCATTTTAAAATATGAGAATGTCTGAAAAGTTTAAAAATATCCTTATCTGGGGGCTGGCCCCGTGGCCGAGTGGTTAAGTTTGCGCGCTTAGCGGCAGGTGGCCCAGTGTTTCGTTGGTTCGAATCCTGGGCGCGGACATGGCACTGCTTATCAAACCACGCTGAGGCAGCGTCCCACATGCCACAACTAGAAGGACCCACCATGAAGAATATACAACTATGTACTGGGGGGCTTTGGGGAGAAAAAGGAAAAAATAAAATCTTTTTTAAAAAAAATATCCTTATCTGCAAGTTTTAGCTATTCAAAATAAATCGTTCCTTGAGCACCCTGAGGAGCCAAGCTATTACTACATTTGAATAGCTAATAGTTAAGACTAAAATGTAAAGAATTCTAATTACCAAGGTATGGCAATCTCCTACTAATACATCATGTAAAAACAAAGTTTCTTTTAGTAGTTTATTTATTAGGCCCACTGTTTTAGGCATGCCTAACAGTTATGAAGGGCTTCAGAGGAGCAGCTCTTATCTTAGTATTATGTTAGTGTTTTCACGGCAATCTTTAAGGAAGTTTGTTACTTTCTTACTGTGTTATAAGTAAGGCCAAGTAGGGAACTGCCAATATGAATCTGAATGTATCTGCTGACCTGTGCTATCCTAGCTTCCGAAAATCTACCATACATCATGTTCGTGCTTTATGTCAGTAAACATTTATATGCCAGACACTTCTTTGTTAGTTTAATTTAAAATACCTTTAAAAAGTTTTGGATATCTTCATTAAGCCAGTTTTAATGGTGATGATTATAATTATGTTAATGCTTGTACTTGCTATCTACAGTTCCTTTGTGCTAAATAGTATGCTAGATTCTTTATAGATTTTACTTAATTTTGAGGACGGTACGAGCCTTCCCGTGTTTTGTTTGGGAAAACTGAGGCTCAGAGAGGTTAAGTAACTCTTCCACAAGATTACACACAAAACGTAAGTGGTGAAGCTGCCATTTGAAGCCAAGCTCATTGAATATCAAAGCCCTTTCCCAAATTCAAAGCAACCTTCCCAATGAGTACTAATCAGTAAAGGTTTTACTGGAATGATTTAAAAAACTTCATATTGCATAATAATTCGTTATAATTACTACAGAATTTTAGTTTTCTATATCACCATTTCTAGGTCTATGGCACTAGGAAAACAATACATATTTAGAAGCATTTTCTCTGCTTCAAGTTTTAGACAGCCTATTGTCAGAAAATGTTTGAACTGACATGATTAGTTTATCTTTTTGTTGGATTATGTTCATGACAACTGAGAGGAGGTCCAGGATTATGTTCATGACGACTGAGGGGAGGTCCAGGATTGGGAAAAAATTCCCTTCAAAAATACCCTTTGGGGGGGCCGGCCCCATGGCCGAGTGGTTAAGTTCACATGCTCTGCTTTGGCAGCCCAGTGTTTTGCCGGTTTGAATCCTGGGTGCGAACATGGCACCGCTCACCATGCCGTGCTGAGGTGGCATCCCACATGCCATGACTAGAAGGACCCACAACTAAAAAAAATACACATCTTTGTACCGGGGGGCTTTGGGAGAAAAAGGAAAAATAAAATCTTTAAAAAAAAAAACCAAAACCTTTTGGGGGCTGGCCTGGTGGCGTAGTGGTTAAATTTGCTGCTCTGCTTTGGTGGCCTGGGCTTTGCAGGTTTGGATTCCCAATGCAGACCTCCATGCCACTCATGAAGCCGTGCTGTGGTGGTGTCCCACATACAAAAAATAGAAGAAGATCGGCACAGATGTTAGCTCAGCAACAATCTTCCTCAAGCAAAAAGAGGAAGATTGTGGGGCCAGCCCAGTGGGGTAGTGGTTAGGTTCACACGTTCCACTTCAGTAGCCCAAGGTTCGCGGGTTCAGATCTTGGACGTGGACCTACACACTGCTCATCAAGCCATACTGTGACACTGTCCACATACAAAATAGAGGAACATTGGCACAGATGTTAGCTCAGTGACAATCGTCCTCAAGCAATATCAGGAAGACTGGCAACAGATGTTAGCTTTGGTCCAATCTTCCTTACCAAAAAAAGCCAAAAGCCTTGTCATAGTGTGAATTGAACCCTGAGTTTAAGAATCATTTGTTTCTCTAACACTGTGTTTGAGTCAAAACTGTACAGATGTAATGAGTATTGCCTATGTTAGCTTAGAATTTTTACTAGGAAATCATGGCAAAATGGAAAAATACATACTTTTATGTCATTATGTTAACAGTTTATACAAAGCTGCAGTTATGCAGAGCACATGCAGCTTACACAGCTCTAGGACAGCTGGCGAAGATAACTCACTATGTCTGTCTACTTTTATAGGGTATCTTGTTAATCTAAAATAGCTCACTTAACGGTTAGGTTTATGCTGAATATTGATCACAATCTGATGGCATAGTTTGTCATGTAGTGATAAGCTGGAAAATTCAAGGCGTTATTGATTCTTGGCATTCATCAAATGGTTTTTGCTTTCATTTTTCCAGTTTTGGTGGTTATTTGTTCTTAATTGGCATATATTTCTTTAGTACAGTTGTTTCCTTTCGACTATAATAAAAGCTCCCTGCCTCCCCGCTGCCATCCCTTCCCAAGAGTGCTAACTTAAAACATTTCAACCTAACTTTGGCACATTGGTGTATTTGGTTTACAAAATTCTTTAAAGTTATTTATACTTTATAGTATTATGGAAAGGGTATAGATTCTGGAGTCAGGTAGATGTGTATTTAAATCTTGCCTCTGCCATTTGCTAGTCATGGAATCTTAGGCAAGTTACTCAACCTCTCTGTGCCTCAGTTTCCTTATCTATAAAATGAGAGTAAAAGTAGTATCTACCTCACAGTGCTGTTATTGGGATTAATGAATGAATACATGTGATACATGGCACAGCAAGTTAAATATGTGTCATCTATTATTAATAACAGTGTCTGGGAGGTAGGTATTCAATGAATGTAAGTATATATTTTGTATAATTATTTATGAAGGTTTTCTCCCCTCACAGCATTCTTTGAAAAATCAGAGTTCTCCATTTTCTTGAGGCTATAAGTAAGGCACAGATAAACTGCATTGTATAAATAGAATATGTACTGAGTTTTCATAATGCTGCAAACAAATGGTTTCTCAGAAACAGGGGAGTTTAATTTTATTTATGGGAATCAGAGAAGACTTTGTTGAGGAGATTATTTTTAAGTCAGCTCAACAAGGTGAGCAAGGAATCTGAGAAATTTCTGATTTTGGTAGACTCTTTATTTTTTAATTTAATTTAATTTTTTTATTGTGGTTATAATAGTTTAAAACATTGTGGAATTTCAGTTGTACGTTATTTGTCAGACATCATGTAAGTGTACCCCTTCACCCCTTGTTCCCTCCTCCACCCCCCTTCACCCTGGTAACCACTAAATTGTTCTTTGTCCATAAATTTGTTTATATTCCACATATGAGTGAAATCATATGATTTTTCTTTCTCTGCCTGGCTTATTTCTCTTAACATGATGCCCTCAAGGTCCATCCATATGATTGCATGTGGGACGATTTTGTCTTTTTTTATGACTGAGTAGTATTCTATTGTATATGTATGCCACATCTTCTTTATCCAGTCATCAATTGATGGACACTTGGGTTGATTCCACGTCTTGCCTATTGTGAATAATGCTGCAATGACCATAGGGGTGCATAAGTTTCTTTATATTGTTAATTTCAAGTTCTTTGGATAAATACCCATTAGTAGGATAGCTGGGTCATATGGTATTTCTATTTTTAATTTTTTGAGAAATCTCCATACTGTTTTCCACAGTGGGTGCACCAGTTTTCATTCCCACCAGCAGTGGATGAGGGTTCCCTTTTCTCCACAACCTCTCCAACATTTATTATTTTTTGTCTTGGTGATTATAGCCATTCTAATGGATGTAAGATGATATCTAAGTGTAGTTTTGATTTCCATCTCTGTGGTGATTAGTGATGTGGAACATTTTTTCATGTGCCTGTTGGCCGTCTGTATATCTTCTTTGGAAAATGTCTGTTCATATCCTCTGCCCACTTTTTGATTGAGTTGTTTGTTTTCTTGTAGTCGATAGACTCTTTATTTAATTATAAAGATGTTATTGTCAGCTGAATAGCATAGCTAGAATTTTAAGCATGCAGAAAGTTGTTTACAGGAAAATACAATATGTGGAATGTGATATAATGCTTTTCTGTAGAATTGCTTTTTAAAAAAATCTAGTCTAACATGAATTAGATTTCTTCAGTTTAAGAGTTTGATGGTATTGGAAATGACTTATTAAAAATAATGCATTTGTTTATGGAAGAATCAGCTTCTTTCTGAGGGACAGAGATGTGTTCTGTAGATGGATTTATTACTGTGTTATCAACAAGTTTTATTCAGAATTATAGAAAAGATTTATGTTCAAATTTTTTAAATTGTTTAAAACATAAGTTCCTACACTATTTTTTTGAACTTAAAAATATCTAGTCACCCTTCCCAGGCTATCTCCCTTTTTTCTTCCACTTTCCCTTTAAGAAAAGATGTTGATAATTTTAGTGTTTTCATAACTTACAAGCTACATCTTTATAATAGTTTACTTTTTAAAAGAGAATTCTTGACATTTTTAATGAGTAAGCAGTTATTGGTGTGTATGCAAGCAAATGGTGCCATAATAGCTACTGTTTCTATTACTAGGGGAATTGCTGTTTAGGACTCTGAAATATTGTTTGTATTTGTTTTACTGTTAGCCACTGATTGCTAAAATCATTTTGCAAAGACAACTTTTGGAATAAACCTTAAATGTAAATGTTGGTCACAGACTGTTATCTCTAGTTGGCAATAATTTTATTGGCTTTAGCATTTGAAAATCCTGAGTCCATTTTTGGTCCCTGTGATTCCTTTTGATAGTTTTGGGAAATTCTCAGGTTGTATTTCTTGAAATATGCCTTCTATTTCATTCTCTCTCTTCTCCCCTTTATTGCAATTATATGTTTCTTAGACTTTCCACTGAGTTCCATATGTCTTTTACACTGTTTTCAGTCTGTTTTTCTTTTTGTGAATCAGTTTGGCTACTTTCTACTAATCTGTTTTCTAGTTCAAGAATCCTCTGTTCTGTTGTGTCTAATCTCCTTTTACACTCATCTTTTTAAATTTCAGTTTTTAGGTTTAGAATTTTTATTTGACTTTTTCTTATGGATTCCAGGTTCCTGCTGAAATTCACCATTTATTTTTTTGCTACAATTCATGTGAATTTTTGTTTTCACTATCTCAGCCCTATCCTTTTCCAGATTACTTGGTAATTTAATATTATTTCACAGATTCTAACTTCCTAGTATCTCTCCTCTTCTTAAGAAGAAGCTGAAAGGAAGGGATAAAGGCTGAATGATAATCTAAGAAAACCTTTTCTATGTTACCTCTTTATAAGATATAGAGTTTTGAGGAATGGGGTGAATAGGGATGTATACATTATGATTTTGTTGATAATGGAATATCTTGAACTTTTAATTGTTGCATTTCTTTATATGGACTCTGTACCTAATGCTTGGTGTTTAGTTCAGTGTCTGAAACAATTATGGTACTGGTAATCTTTCTGTTTATGAAGTGTTTTACCCATTCTTAAATTAACTTTAGACTAGTTTATGTTAATGTAGTGTGATGGTGTGTCAGTGCATTTTCAGCATCTAAAAAGTGGCATTAAAAAACCCCTTAAATTTTTTTTTTTCCTACCTATGACTTAAACCTTAGATTCAAAATGAAAAATGGTTGTATAGTTTTTAGGAGTTTTTTTTCCCAATAAGCTCTCATGTAGAAAGTGCTTATAGGGGCTGGCCTGGTAGCACGGTGGTTAAGTTCACATGCTCCACTTTGGTAGCCCAGGGTTTGCTGGTTGGATCCCAGGCGTGGACCTACGCACTGCTTGTTAAGCCATGCTGTGGCAGGCATCCCACATATAAAGTAGAGGAAGATGGGCATGGATGATAGCTCAGGGCCAGTCTTCCTCAGCAAAAAGAGGAGGATTGGCGGTAGATGTTAGCTCAGGGCTAATCTTCCTCAAAAAAAAAAAAAGTGCTGATAATAAAGCTTATATATGGCATTCTTTCAGCTTTAAATGTTAATTTATACAGTAATTTATGTTCACAACATTAATCCTGGGCTATGAGATACTGAAATTCTGTTTGAATTATATGATGAAAATTTATATAAATTTGGAATACCTTTAAATGTATTCAAATTATTTGGTTTTATAAAATTTGAAAAGTTAAAACCTGTATGTGAATTTTAATATTAGAAATCTCTATCATTTGTTAACTTGTTTTCTTAGCCTCTAATAAAATGTTTTAGATTTTCTTTCAAATGTTACCACATATGAAAGTCTATATTGAGTGGTACTCAAATTCAGTACTACCCCTGGTTAAACCTCACTTTGATAGATATGAGATTGCTCTTGTTTTTCTAGAAAGGATTCTAAATATTCTGTATAATATAAAATCACTCATGGTTATAAGTTAGAGCCACTTCTTCATTACTGATGGAGTAAGTGGTCATCTTAATCTAGTTTTGTTTAGTTTTGTTTATTCTGTCGAAGTTCTTTATTTAAACTGAAAACAAATGTAATCCAGAGTTCTTGAGTTAGTCTTTCAAGAACTACTCTGTGTTTTTTATTTTGGAAAAGCAAGTAAATGTGGCGTTTTCTTTTCACTACTAGACTCGAAGGTCCTTCAGGGAGTAGGGAATGCCTTCTTAACCTTCCATTCTCATTTCAAAAAACAGCCTGGCTTGCTAGGCAATGAATGTTTGTTGAATGAATGAATTGAATTGAATGAGTTGTTGCACTCTGTAATGAAACTATCCCCCTCATTTCTTCCGTGATCCTCCTCCTACCATACCATAATGACCTTTGCGAATCTGAAACAAAACCTAGTAGCTATTTATTTTTACTTTTCAGTAAGCTCAGCTAATACATTCACACTTACCAGTAAGATATCTAGCAGTCTTACTAATTCATTGGAGAAAGAAGGGAGAGTGTACAGGACATAGCTAAGGATGGGTTGTGACATTTGAGTATAGATCCTAGTAGGGAAAGACAAAGCAAGCAATAGCACATATAAAATGAGATGTGGCATGGCCCAGGATTTTTTCTTTTGTTGAAAATATACCGTTCACTTGGAACAATTTAGTTATGTTACACAAACTCCTCTAGGTAGGGCACAAAAATTAGAAGAATTTTACCATCATTTAGTAGTGCAGTTAGGTTAACATTTGTTATTAGTGTATGTGTAACTCTCTCCAATGCTAGGGAGTATAACCTTCATGTGGATAACTGCATTCAACATTTTTTGTTCCTTTACTTGACTCAGCAGCATTTGACACAGTTAACTTCCTCTTTGCTGTGACACTATCTGTTTCTTGTTCCTTGTTTTCTTTCCTTCCTCTCTGGCGCCCTGCTAGAGACTGAATTGCGTCCCCCCAAAATTCATGTGTTGAAGCCCTAACCCTAATGTGGGGTCTTTGGGAGATAATTAGGTTTAGATAAAGTCATGAGGGTGTGGCCCTTGTGCTGGGATTAGTGCCCGTGTGAGAAGAGACACCAGAGAGCTTGCTCCTCTTTCTCTCTGTACCATGTGAGGACACTGCAAGAAGGTGGCCACCTGCAAACCAGGAACAGCTTTCACCAGAATCCAGCCATGCTGGCACCCTGATCTCGAACTTCCAGACTCTAGAACTACAAGAAAATAAATTTCTATGTTTTAGCAACTCAGCCTGTGGTATTTTGTTATGGCAGCCTAAGCTGACGAATATATACCACTTATTCATAAAATACTGGTGTAAGCATTCTGTTCACTACTCATTTACCTTTCTTCATTTGCTATACACTTCCTGAGTGATCTCTTCTACTTCCATCTCTTCACTTATCATCTTTATGGCAAAGCCTCCAAAATCTATATTTCCATGTCTTACCTCTTCCTTTTATATCTAAATCTCAAGTTGTCCCACAGGCACTGCAAACCCAGTGTGTTTATAGTTCAAATCCTTTTCACCCAGTGACTCTATGAAGACAGTAGTTTACCAGCTCTCTTGGTTTTGTCTCCTTGTGTAGTATATTCTATGGGTTTTGACAAATATGTAATGACATGTATTATTTCTCATATATATCCACTTTTTGTCTTTGTTGCCACAATATTTATTCATACATCTCTCTTTCTATCTTGGATTATTGCAACATTTTACTAACTGAATGGCTTACAATATTGCCCTTTAAAATTATTTTTTGTGTTTTTCTAAATAGACTTTAATTTTGGAAAGCAGTTTTAGGTTCACAGCAAAACTGAAGAGGAAATCCAGAGAGTTCCCATATACCCCTTAACCCTTCACATGCACAGTCTGCCTACTGTCATCATCCACGGTAGAGATGTATATTTGTTAAAATCAGTGAACGTACGACACAGCATCACCCAAAATTCATAGTTTACAATAGGGTTCACTCTTGGTGTAGTGTATTCTATGAGTTTTGACAAATGTGTAATGACATGTATCCACCATGGTAGTATCACACAGAGTAGTTTCCCTCTGCCCTAAAGATTTCCTGTACTCTGCCTCTTTGTCCCTCTGCCACCCTCAACCCCTGACAACCACTGACCCTTTTATTGTCTCCATAGTGTTACATTTTTGGGAATGTTATATAGTTGGAATCATACAATATGCAACCTTTCAGATTGGCTTCTTTTACTTAGTAATGTGTGTTTAGGGTTTCTGCATGTCTTTCCCTGGCTTGATAGCGCATTTCTTTTTAGCACTGAATAATATTCCCTTGTCTCTATGGACCACAGTTTATTTATCCATTCAAATACTGAAGCACATCTTGGTTGCTTCCAAGTTTTGGCAGCTATTAATAAAGGAGCTATAAACATCTGTGTGCAGGTTTTGGTATGGAGGTAAGTTTTCAACTTGCCTGGGTAAATACCAAGGCAAATGATTCCTGGATAATATGATGAGAGTATGTTTAGTATTGTAAGAAACTTCCAAACTGTCTTCCAAAGTGGCTGTACTATTTTTGCATTCTCATCAACATTAAATGAGAGTTTTTGTTGCTCTGCATCCTAATCAGCATTTGTGTTGTCAGTATTTTGGATTTTGGCTATTTTAATAGGTATGTAGAGGTATCTCCTTGTTGGTTTAATTTTCAATTTCCTCATGAAATGTGATGTTGAGCATCTTTTCATATGTTCATTTGCCATCTGTATAGATCTTTGGTGAGGTTTCTGTTTGGGTCTTTTGTCCATTTTTTAATTGCGTTTTTCATTTCTTATTGTTAAATTTTAAGAGTTCTTTTTATATTTTGGATAATAGAGCTTTAATCAGACACATCTTTTACAAATATTTTCTTCCAGCTTGTGGCTTGTCTTCTCATTCTCTTGATGGTATCTTTATGCACAGCAGAAGTTTTTAATTTTAATGAAGTCCAGCTTATCAGTTATTTCTTTCATGGGTCATGCCTTGGTGTTATATCTAAAAAGTCATCAGCATAGCTAAGATCATTTAGATTTTCTTCTCTGTTATCTTCTAGGAGTTTTATAGTTTTGTGTTTTCTGTTTAGGTCTGTATCCATTTTGAATTAATTTTTGTGAGGAGTATAAAGTCTATGTCTGGATTCATTTTTTTGCATGTGAATGTCCAGATATCTGGTATGGGTTTTTGACAAGAGTTTTGTCAGTTCTTTCATATGTTGTACATAGGTAATCATTTTGTCTGCAAATAAGGCAGTTTTATTTATTTCTTCCAAATTTGTATACCTTTTATTTCCTTTTCTTGTTCTATTGCATTAGTTAGGACTTCTGGTATATTGTTGAAAAGTAGTGGTGAGAGAAGACGTCTTTGCCTTGTTCCTAATTGTAGCAGGAAAGTTTCTTCTTTCTCAAAATTAAGTATGTTAGTTGTAGGTGTTTTGTAGATGTTCTTTATCAAGTTGAGGAAGTTCCCTTTATTCCCAGTTTGCCAAATTTTTATCATGATTTGGTGTTGGATTTTGTCAAACGCCTTTTCTACATCTATTCATATGATCATGTGATTTTTCTTTTTTTAGCCTATTGATGTGATAGATTAGTTTCATTGATTTTAGAATGTTGAACTAGCCTTGTATACCTGGGATAAATCCCCCTTGGTCATAGTGTATAAATCTTTTTATACATTGTTGAATTATACATATTTTATTATACATTGCTGAATTCAATTTGCTAATATTTTGTCCATAAAAGACACAGGTCCTTAGTTTTCTTTTGATATCTTTGTCTGGTTTTGGTATTAAGAAGTAGTCCCTCTGGGGCCCGGCCCGGTGGTGCAGCAGTTACGTTCGCACGTTTTGCTTCACGACCTGTGGTTCACCCATTTGGATCCTGGGTGCGGACATGGCACCACTTGGCAGAAAGCCATCCTGTGGTAGGCGTCCCACATATAAAATAGAGGAAGATGGGCCTGGATGTTAGCTCAGGGCCAGTCTTCCTCAGCAAAAGGAGGAAAATTGGCAGTAGTTAGCTCAGGGCTAATCTTCCTCAAAAAAACAAAAAAGAAGTAGTCCCTCTGTTTCTATCTTCTGGAAGAAATTCTAGAAAATTGGTATAATTTCTTCCTTAAATGATTGGTAGAATTTACCAATAAACCCATCTGGCTTTGATACTTTTTGTCTTGGAAGATTGTTAATTATTGATTCAATCTCTTTAATTGTTATAAGCCTATTTAGATTATCTAGGTCTTCTTTTGTAAGTTTTAGCAGATTGTGACTTTCAAAGAATTGGCCCATTTCATCTAGATTTTAAAATTTGGGGGCGTAGTGTTATTATTCATAGTGTATCTTTTATTAAACTTTTAAGATCTATGGGATCTGTAGTGATATCCCCTCTTTCATTTCTGATATTAGTAAATTGTGTCTTTTTCTCTTTTTCCTTAGTTAGCCTATCTAAAAGCTTATCATTTTTTTTTTTTATCTTTTCAGAGAACCAGCTTTTGGTTTTGTTGATTTTCTCTTTTAATTTCCTGTTATCCATTTTATTGATTTCTGCTCTGATTTTTATTATTTCTTTTCTTCTGTTTACTTTGGATTTAATTTTCTCTTTTTTCACTTTCCTAACATGGAATCTTAGATTATTGATTTTAGATCTTCTTTTCTAATATATGCATTCAGTGCTGTAAATTTCCCTTTAAGCACTGCTTTCACTACCTCCTACAAATTTTGAGAGGTTGTGTTTTCATTTTCATTCAGTTTAAAATCTTTTTTGACTTCTGTTGAGATTTCTTCTTTGACCCATGTATTATTTAGAAGTGTTTTTTTTTTAATCTCCGAGTATTTTGGAGTTTTCCAACTATCTGCTGTTGATTTCTAGTTTAATTTCATTGTGGTTTGATAGCATACATTGTATGATTTCTATTCTTTTTTTTTAATTAATATTTTTTAAAGATTGGCACCTGAGCTAACATCTGTTGCTAATCTTCTACTACTTTTTTTTTCCTTCTCCTTCTTCTTCCCAAAGCCCCTTAGTATGTAGTTGTATATTCTAGTTGTAGGTCCTTCTGTTTGTGCTATGTGGGATGCTGCCTCAGCATGGCCTGATGAGTGGTGCTAGGTCTGCGCCCAGGATCTGAACTGGTAAAACCCTGGGCCACTGAAGTGGGGCGTGTGAATTTAACCACCTGGCCATGGGGCCAGCCCCTGATTTCTATTCTTTATAATTTGTTAAAGTATGTTTTATGGCCCAGAATATAGTCTATCTTCGTGAATGTTCCATATGACTTTGAGAAGAATGTGTGTTCTGCTGTTGTTGGATGAAGTGGTATATGGATAACAATTATATCCAGTTGATTGATGATACTATTGAGTTCAACTATGTCCTTATTGTAGATTTTCTGCCTGCTGGATCTATCCATTTCTGATAGAGGAGTGTTGAGATTTCAAAGATTGGATTCGTCTCTCTCTGCTTGCAGTCCTATCACTTTTTGCCTTACATATTTTGATGCTCTGCTGTTAGGTAATGCACATTAAGGACTGTTATGTCTTCTTGGACTATTGACTCCTTTATCATTATGTAATGCCCCTCTTTATCCCTGATAATTTCTCTTGTTCTGAAGTCTGCTCTGTCTGAAATTAATATAGCTACTCCAGCTTTTTTTCATTAGTGTTAAAGTTGTACATCTTTTTCCATCCCTTTACTTTTAATCTATATGTATTTTTATATTTAAAGTGGATTTGTTGTAGACAACATATAGTTGGGTCCTGTTTTTTCATCCACTCTTTTAATTGGTTTATTTAGACCACTAATGTTTAATGTGATTATTGTGATATAGTTAGATAATACTATCATATTTATTATTGTTTTCTATTCGTTGGCTCTGTTCTTTTTTCCTCTTTTTGTCTTTCACTCTTCTTCTGCCTTTTTTTGTTTTAATCAAGCATTTTATGTCATTCTACTTTTCTCTTCTTTCTTAGTATATGAATTATACTTTTTTAAATACTTTTTTCAGTGGTTGCCCTAGAATTTGCAATATACATTTACAACTAATCTACATCTACTTTCAAAATAACACTATTCATAGGTAGTGTGAGTACTTTAGAATACAGAATATTTGAATTCCTCCCTCTAGTTCCTTGTATCATTTCTGTGATTGTTGTTATTATTATTATGGACAAACTGTAATCTGTTAGATCAATTAAGAATAAGAAAATTAAAGTTTTTATTTTTTCTTCACTTATTCCTTCTCTAATATTCTTCCTTTCTTTACATAGATTTGCATTTTAACCTAGATCATTTTCCTTTTCTTGGAAGAACTTCTTTCAACACTTCTTGCAAGACAGGTCTACTAGCAACAAATTCCCTCAATTTTTTTTGAGAAAGTCTTTATTTCTTCGTCACTTTTGAAAGATAATTTCACTGGATAAAGAAATCTAGGCTGGTGGTTTTTCTCTCTCAGCACTTCAAATATTTCACTCTAGTCTCCTTGCTTACATGGTTTCTGAGGAGTCACCCAATATAATTCTTATCTTTGCTCCTCTAAGGTAAAGTGTTTTTATCCTCTGGCTTCTTCGAAGATTTTTTCTTTGTCTTTGACTTTCTGTGGTTTGAAAATAATATGCCTAGGTGTAGTTTTTTTGGCATTTATCCTACTTTATGTTCTCTGGGCTTCCTGGATCTGTGGTTTGGTGTCAGACATTAATTTGGGGAAGTTCTGTCATTAGTGCTTCAAATATTTCTTCTATCCTACTCTCTTTCTTCTCCTTTGGGTATTTTAGTTACACATTTATTACTCCTTTCGTAGTTGTCCACAGTTCTTGAATAGTCTTTTGTTTCTTTTTTTTTTCTAAGTCTTTTGTTCTCTTTGCTTTTCAATTTTGGAAGTTTCTATTGCCATATACTTAAACTCAGAAATTCTTCCCTCAGCCATGTCTAGTCTACTAATGAGCCCATCAACAGCATTCTTTATTTCTGTTAGTGTTTTGATTTCTAGCACTTCTTTATGAGTCTTAGAATTTCCATTTCTAGGCTTACATTGTCCCTTTCTTGTATGTTGTCTGCTTTGTCCATTAGAACCCTTAGCATATTAATCGTAGTTTAAAAAAAAATTCCTGGTTTGATAATTGCAACATTCCTGCTCATTCTCTGGTTCTAGTGTTTGCTCAGTTTCTTCAAATTGTGTTTTTTCTTTGCCTTTTAGTATGTCTTGTGGTTTTTCCTGATAGACGGACATGATGTAGTAGGTAAAATGAACTGTTGTAAATAGACCTTTAGTAATGTAGTATTAAGGTGTTGTTGGGAGGAGAAGTATTCTATGGTCCTATGATTAGTTGCATTCTTTTAGTGAGTCTGTGTTGCTGGACTGTGAACTTCACAATTGCTTTTCAGCAACTCCCCCTTCCTTAGAGTGGAACAAGATGGCTAGTAAGGGCTAGAGTTGGGTATTTTCCTTCCTCCAATTCAACTGGGCTCTGATAAAATCCTAATAGTTTTGGTTCTGGTAAAATAGTTTCTCTTGAAGGCAGGACTTGTTAAGAAGTACAGAATGTTCTGGCATGTTCAAAATGGTACTTTCCCCCTTCTCCTGCTGGAAGTATAAGGAGATTTTCCTTACATCTTTCCTGTAAGAACCTGGTATAGCTTCTGGAGCTTAAGCTCACAAAAATGTGATGATTTCCCTATGATTGGCTCTTCCTGGAGTATTTAACTCTCAGACTTTTCCACATTGAGCCTCCAGCAATTCATCAGTTATGTTTCAGATTTCCCTACCCCGGCACTGGTTCCCATGGAGGTTTCTGCTCATTGGTTTCTCTGTATCCAGCCTGTCTCTCCAATTTTGGGAGCAATGGTTTGCCTTGTTGCTATAGCCTGAATGTTTCCTCCCAAAATTCATATGATGAAATCCTAAGATGTGGGGCCTCTGGGAGGTGCTTAGGTCGTAAGGGTGAGGCTCTCATGAGTGGGATTTGTGTCTTTATGAGAGAGGCCCCAGAGAGCTTGCTTGCCCTTTTCCACCATGTGAGAAAGGTATTGGTTATGAACCAGAAAAAGGGCTCTTACCCAACCATGTTGGCACCTTGATCTTGGACTTCCCAGCCTCTAGACAATGAGAAATATAAATTTCTATTGTTCATAAACCACCCAAGTTGTGGTATTTTGTTACAGCAGCCTGAACCAATTAAGATATCTCTGATCTCACATTTCTGAGGAATCTAAGAAGAGTTGTTAATCTTTCAGTTTGTTCAGCTTTTTACTTGTTAGGAGGGAATTAAGACTTCCAAGATCCCTACATGCTGGACTGGAGAACAGACCAGTATTGCCCTTTTTTAACCTGTTCTCCACACTGTAGCCATAGTGGTCCTCAAAAACATAAAGCTGATTTTGTCATGTCTCTACTTGAGATTTCCCATTAAGTTTAAGATAAAATCCAAACACAGCAATTTGGGTAATGAAGCCTTTGTTATCCAGCCTTGGTTTATCTTTCTGTACTAATCTTAAATTTCCACCTTACTGCCATGCTGAGCTATTTGAACTGTTTTCCATTTTCATTGTTCTGTTTTCTCTCTCTTCTTCTTCTTTCCCTTTACCTGTCTGGTCCCCACTCATTTTTCAGGTTGTAGGTTAGAAACCATCTCCCTTGGGCAGTCCACCTTGACTCTCCAAAGACCTGTTCATGTGATCTTCCTTTGTTGTGCAGGATCACAACTAATTAGCAGAGTAGATACAATTAAAGATGTAATCTTTTGGCAGCCTTAAATATTTATATACTTGTGGTCATTTTGAAGGCGCCCTTAGAGCTTTTGCTAACAGTGTTCCTATCTGACAGTTAAACTCTCATGTGGAAAAGTTATATTATGGAGGATCTTTTGAAGGATATGTAATCCATTTATTCAAAATGTTCAGTTTATTCTTAAGTAGTCAAATCAGCAAATCTGTGCACCTGCTGCTTAGTTACTTGCAGGAATTACTGCCAACTAAAACAAATCTCAGTGGCTTTCCAAGTACTTCTTGATCCCAAACTTTTTAGACGTTGGAAAGGACCATTTATTTAACTTAATGAATTGACTGTGATTTATATAATAACCTCATGTGTGTTTGATTAGTGTGAGTTAGAGGCCACTCTCCTGTGTATACACTGAGTCAAGTTTTTGAACTTGTAATGCATGTTGAGATCTAAATTCTGTTATTTGGAGATCCTAATTACCTTTTGTGTGTGTGTGTGTGAGGAAGATTGTCCCTGAGCTAGCATCTGTGCCAGTCGTTCTCTATTTTGTGTGGGATACCGCCACAGTATGGCTTGATGAGCGGTGCCAGGTCCATGCCTGGGATCCAAACCTGTGAACCCTGGGCCACCAAAGTGGAGCACCCAAACTTAACCACTATGTCACTGGGCCAGCCTCCTACCTTATTTTCTTTTTTGAGGAAGATTATCCCTGAGCTAACTACTGCCAATCCTCCTCTTTTTGCTAAGGAAGACTGGCCCTGCGCTAACATCCATGCCCATCTTCCTCTACCTTATACGTGGGATGCCTACCACAGCATGGCTTTTGCCAAGCGGTGCCATGTCCGCACCTGGGATCTGAACTGGCGAACCCCAGGCCGCCGAGAAGCGAAACGTGCGAACTTAACCACTGCGCCACCAGGCTGGCCCCTCCTACCTTATTTTTAAAGATATTACACAGTGATTGTACTAAGGTGCACTTGTGTCACGGGTGCTAAGACAAAAGTATAGGATGTGTCCCTTCTGTTCTCTTTCCCTCTTCTCCATTCCCCCCAAGTACATCTGATTGCGTTGAGCTGTGTAATACACTTAGAATGCTACTTCACTGTATAATCATCCACATAGATTTTTTTTATATATTTCTCAATTCTAAACAGCTCCTACTAAGTTTCATCTAGTGCTAATGAGAATTGTTATTGTGTGGCCTTGATTGTGTAATTTAGGGTTTTGTTAATTAGTAAGACCTGTTGAATTTACTTCTTAAAAATCGATATTCATTTTTTTTTGTGGTAAAAGGAAATGGGATTAAATTAAAGTGTATTATGTCCAGTAGTAGCTTTGTAATTAACCTGGTACATGAACAAAAGGAACAAAATAACATACTTTCTTTGCCTATTTTTCCGTACATGGGGATTATGGTGACTACCTACCTGCTGACATGCTTAAAAAAATTCTTAATATTAGAAAATATCAAAATACATCAGAAATAATTGCGTTTGTTATGGGTGTGTAAGGAGTTTTTTATTTTACATAGGCTCTAAGCTTCACGTGAGGAGTGGGTTTGTATCTTACTCAGTTTTTTTATCCCCTATTGCTGACAGTATATTTACCATTTAGAATGCACATATTGATTAAATTAAGTAATTATTTATTGATGAACTATTTTAAATAATCTGGTATCTTGCTTCCCAGATCTTTTATATGTAATATTTACTTACCAGTTTATTACTGGAGAGAAAATGAACATGGTTGATGATGGAGGAAAAGAAATGATTTGAATATAGTTAGTTTTTGGGTATAATAATTTAACAAGCAGTGAATCCTGAAGCATGTATTTTATATTTTGAAACAATTTTTTTTTCTCATAGACTGTACATTCTTTTGAAAATAATAGAGTATTTGCAAATAGCTAAACAGATTGTTAAAGTATATTTTTAAAAATCAGTTCTTCAGGTGCTGGGAATGTAGCTGATCGTGTTTTGGCTCAGCTCTTAACTGAAATGGATGGCATTGAACAGTTAAAGGACGTGACCATTTTGGCAGCCACTAACCGCCCAGATAGGATAGACAAGGTAAGAAAGAAAGCAGTGTGGGCATTGTAAAATCAAGAACTGGATCACTTGATTATGTCAAGTTGTTTTGCTTTGTTCTTTTCAAGTTACTTTCTAATCAGTTTAGCATTTAGAGGATACTGAATGATCTTAAACAAAAGGAAATGAAAAGAACAGAGAAAAGCTTTTGTTTATGTTTTTATTGCTTATGGTTTGGTATTAATGAAACTATTTTGTAGTCCATTGCATTTCCCCTACCCCATTGTTGCATCAGTATTTCCCTAGAGAGTTGAAGTTTTGAGATTTTTGTTTCATCTGATTTATTTTTGAGAAGTTTTTAACATTTTCATTCACATTAAGGTAAATTTCTGGCTATTTAATACTTATTAGATTCACGTTATCATCAACAACTTTTGATAAGTCCTGGCCTAGCAGTTGTTGTCAGAGTAAGTAGAAGAAAACTGACAGTGGATTTTATTTCTCTAAGAAGTTACTTAGGCTATATTAAATTAAATTTCTCTGCCGTGCCTTGTCCAGATATGTCTTTCTTCAAGTTATGTATGTAATCTCTCTTAAAATAGAAAAGGATACATGAATTTAAACTCATTTTTTAAAGGATGCATTTTTTTATGTTCTTTA
Source organism: Equus quagga (assembly GCF_021613505.1). NCBI lineage: Eukaryota > Metazoa > Chordata > Mammalia > Perissodactyla > Equidae > Equus > Equus quagga. Next base: position 15,673,327 of record NC_060269.1, read on the forward strand.
TGTTTGTAACACTTTGTAAGTCTGTTATATAATATGGTGGGATTGTTGATTTATAATCTGTTTTGCTTACTTTTCTCTCTGTAAGGCCAAATTTAACCCCAACTGTTATATTTCACAGTAAGGTGTAATTTATCCTAGTTTTTACCTACACCTTGTACAAAAGACCTTGAGAAATTTTTAAGGTAAACCTAGAGATTAGAAGTTATTCTTGGGCCGTTCCAAGGTTTTGGGCCTTTTTTTCAAGCTCATCTTAGAATAAGGCAGAACCTCCAAGGTAATGGTAGATGACTTCCATTCTCTTTAGGATACTTAAGTCAGTGGATCTCTTGGAGGAAATGCTTAACCAGATTTTGGGCAGAACTTGTCTCCAAAGGTAGAAGATTGAAGGAATGGAAGTGGTTTTTTTTTTACAGTTCAAATATTTTGCATTGTTTTTCTGCATTTCTTGCTTGCCAATAATATTTGTTGTTAACAAAAATAGCGTCTGCTTCTAAGGCAAATATTAGTTTGTGGTCACTGGTGGTGTCTCGAAGTTTCCCTAGACCTTTAGCCTCCCTCCCCCTCCAGTTTATAGATGAGTGAAGATAACTTGCATCCTCAGGTATCCATTTTGCATAAGAATGACAGGATGTGAAGGACAGATGAAGAATAATGAGAATAATGAGATTGGGTGATGTCTCATACACACATCTTTAGGTTGATGATAGTCTGGATTTCCTTAGCATCAGGAGACTTTGGAACAGCAAACAACTAAATTATTGTTGATACCCAAATAATAGTTAAATGCCCAAACTCTAGGAGTTTTATTGTTCTTTGTTAGGCTGTTGCTTGTATGGCCCCTTTAGAAGAGTACAGTGTCCAGTCTGTGACATTTCATGCATTTGTGTTGAATATTAAGGAAGAAATGGTCATATCTTCTTTCTCAGGTGTTATACAAGCCTCAAAATAGTTTAATTTTGTGAATATTTTTGAATTTAGTTCCTTTGGTTACTTTAGTAGTGATGACTAGCATGTAATAGGCTCATAGACTCTCAATAATAATTATTATAACTATTATCCTGAGTCTGTAAACCTCATTTTCTTGAAATAGTAAATTCTCATGAGAATTTAAAAAATTCTGCTCTAAGCCATCTATGAAAAGATTGCTCAATTGGGGAAAATTTTGGAACTTATGTAGACGTCTTTAAATGATTTAGGGTTCAGAATTATTTTCTAATTTAGTATATTTAACGTCAATGGAGTGAATAAACTGGCATTGATTTTCCTTCTGGTTTTTCTGAAAGAGGAAATATGCTTGATGGGTTAAATATTGCAAATTAAAAGTTGTTTTTGTGGATATCTTTGTAACATGGAAAAAATTTAATTATCTTCTTTAGAAATGTCTGCAAATGAGAAACTATATATATGTAGCTTCCAATTTTCAAATGAATTGTGTTCCAAAAATACCTTTAGAAGATTACAAATATGTTTGTGGATGACTTTTTTCTCTCCCCTTCCTAGTTGTAAGTCCTGTTCTAATATTGCTGTTCTCAGCTAGGTCAACTTAAAAGCAAGTTGCTTGACCTAACAGGCACTAAGTTTCAGTGAATCATAATTCTTTACTTTCCTGTAAGTGCTTAAGGAAAGGATGCTTATTAATCTTTAATATTGTTTATCACAGTGTTGTGGAGAGTCTTTGGGGGGTTAAAAGGTGAGCTGCTGTGTGGTCAGATCTGGGAGGCTCCCTCCAAGGTCACCTTCCAATTTCAGCATTACCATTATTTTACAGGACTCTCCGAAGTAGTTTTCTTATTGTTTCTGGATGTTTGTGTGAGTATGTGTTTGTTTTTAAAGCTCTAAGTGTTTGCACTGTTTCTGCTATGGCAGCAGTTTTAAGGGTTTCAGCTTTGGAGATGGGCGATTAGGAGAGATGAGAGAAGAGAAGTTGGTCAGAGGTTGTATGCACATATATATGAGTCATATCTTATTTGGATGTTGATAAGATAAAAACTATCTATGCTGAGGATCAGCAGACTATGGCCTGTGGGCCAAGTCTGGCCCACCGCTTGTTTTTGTACATTTCATTATCTAAGAATGGTTTTTACATATTTAAATAGTTGAAGAAAATCCCAAGAAGGATAATATTTTGTGACTTGGAAAATCTTATGAAATTCAAATTTCAATGCCCATAAATAAAGCTTTATTGGAATATAGTCACATTAATTTGTTAATGTATTTTCTATGACTGTGTTTACACTACTGTAGTAGAATAGTTACAGTAGAGTCATGGACTGTGAAGCCTAAGTTATTTGTCATTTAGACCTTTACAGAAGAAGTTTACTGACCATTGATCTGTCCTTGTAAGCTCTTAGAAATCTTAAATATCTTTATTGCATAAATTTTCTGAAGATAAATTATATATAAGTCAATAATATAATGCTGAGCTTAAAATAAACGAATAATAGTAGGAAGCCTGTATTAACTTTTTGTTCTTTCAAATGTTCTATTTTTTCTTGAAACTTCTTTTAATATTTAATCTTTTAAAATACATCTTGTTGGACTAAATAATTATTGTTTCCAACCTAATGACTCACCAAAATCCATAAATTTAGAAATGCAGTTTTTTATTATATGAATAATGTAAATATTTATTTATGGCACCTGAATTTTAAAGTTTGATTGGTTTTTTGGCTTTTTGTAATTGTGACTTGAATGCCCTTTTTAGTATTTGTCATCATTGGGATTTTCAGGCTTAGATATTTAAATTTTGAGAAGTGAAGATTCTGTGTTTAGATATATTTGGTGAATATTTGATGATGTCAACATGCAAGTAGGAGTACGTTTACTTTTCTATTAGAGAAGAAAGTAGTAACATAATAAAATATGTATTTGCCCTTGATACTCAAGTTCTAAAAGAAATCAGTTTTTTCAAGATTTGGGACAACTTGGAAGACTTGATAGTCTAGTTATCTTTCTAATGCATTTACCTGCATTATAAAATTCCTGTCATTTCACCTTCCTTTGCTTACTCACCTATACTAATGAGAAACATGTTAACTCATGAAATAGACCACTCCATCTTTGTCTCAGACTATTAGAAATTTCTTGATTCCACCGAACCAGCAGCTGTCTGTCTCCCTAGAGCTTCTACACACCTGCCTGATTTTATTCCAAAATACTATAAAGAACAGTTTTTAACCCCTCTTCTTTATGGTTCTTCTTTAATTTTGAAAACTGTTTTGTGTCTTATCTTTACATTCTATCTCACCTACTGGTGTTTTCTTCTCCAGGTTTGATGTCTTGGATTATTTCATATGATACTCTTATTCTATCTTCATCATTCTTATCCTTTTTTTTCTGAACTGTTGTCCATTTATTCCTTTCTCTCTGAAATTGTGGCATCCGCTAATGAACATACTATAATAGGTTGTGGTCTGATCAGTACAGAGTTTAGTGAGACAATGCCTTTAATCTGAATACTATGCTTCTGCTAATGCATTCCAGGATTGTGTTAGTTTATCTGCTGTCTGAATCACACTGTGGACTGCTACTGAATTTAAAGTCATCAAGAACAAAACAAAAACAAAATTACTAAAAAGTCCAGGTCTTTCCACAAAGTCTTCTGCTAAGTAATAGCTTCCCCGCTTTGGGCTTGTGGTATTTAAGTTTTAGAAGTTGAGGCACGGTGTGATCAGATCTAGAGGTCTTCCTCCAACTTCAGCTCCTCTCAGCTTCTCTGACTTTTCATGTGCCTCCCAGAGATTTCTTTTCCTTAAGTCCAAGTGGTTTCCCATTAGCTTCCATGGCAGCAGCTGCAAGGGCTTTAGGCCTTACAAATAGAGGAATTAATTCTTACTAAATTCATTTTACTAGATTTGATCTTTCTAATTTGTCAGATGTGGGATCCTGTTTCTTCCATTCCCTGTGTGTCTCTTACATGCACTGATAACAGAGGCACTATATATCTTAAATGCCAAGAAGAGTAGGTGTAGCTTTCTGACTTTTTGAAAAAATGGTTTAATGTATATAGTTCAAGACCCCTAATTCAGGTGAACTTCATGGAACATTTTAATTGTCACAGAGACAGGAGATATTTTGAAGAGTTACCAAAGAGAATCTTTGATGAGAAACTAGGATGATTAAGATTATTTATGGGGTAAGAACAATTGAAAGTAAAACTCTCCTAATTTACCTTAAGAATACATATTTGGGTAAAGAAATACTTTCTGTTTTCTCTGATGGAAATAGACAAGCTAAGACTTAAATTACATTCAGTGAAATTTAGATAAACTTCTTAACTCTAAGGCTTTATATCCTGTTAAAGTGAAGAGTTCAACATTATTCTGGTTTAGTCTTTATAGGTATTTAAAACATGATATTTTATTTTCTTTTAGCATTGAAACAATGCTGAAAATTAACACTGTGTTAATTTTCTCATCACTTACCTTCACTTATAGCTGCAGTTTCATGAATTTGTGATATTAGAGGTCTTGTATGGGGAGTTGTGTAATTTTTTTCTTTGAACATTTTGTTTATAGTGATTTAGGCACAACCCTTCCTAAACTTTAGTGCTCCAGATAAGTTTTTGGAGTGTGCATAGCATTGGAGAGGGGCTTTTGCATAAAGTAAGCAGCATAATTAGAGAAACAAGTCTAGAGGAAAATGAGATTGGCACATGTAACAGATCACAAAGATGATAGGGACTGGAAAGTTACATGCAGAATGTGATAGGCCTGAAATTGACAGGGAGAAACTAGCACTGAAAGAAACCGTAACAGACACAGATGCAGGCATCTTGATTTGTAATTCTAGCTTTGTTGTTAACAAACTATGTATTTTTGAAATTGTTTAGCCTCTCTGAGCCTCTCTTTCTTTACCTGTCAAAAATGTACTAGATAATCCCTGATACATCATTCAGATTCTACAATTCTCTTACTTTCTGACACAGAGACAGATAATAATAGAGATTCCAAATGCTACGCAAAAGGTGCTATTTACCAAACAAACTTCTGAGGTTTTTTGGTTTTGTTTTCTTTAAAGCTTTTTCAGTTACCACTTTTCTAAATTTGCTTGTTATTGAAAAGTTCCTTTCTTCAAACAGGTTATAAAGCAAGGAAATATTATCCAGGTGTGTAGAAGTGACTTTTCTTTTTAACCACTTAATTGTCAGAAAAGGGAGGAAAAGTCATAAATCAGCCTTAAGGCTGCTGTTGTGTAATAAAACCTTGGTTGACAGTTGAAGAACACCTTAACTTTTTCACTGAGAATTTATTACCCTTTGAAAAGGGAGAACTTGTTGAGCTGCATATTTTCTCCTTTCACAGATGTGTGATCAGCCTGTAATATTTTGTAATATTTAATATGCTATTTTTAAAAACTTCTGTGAATGTAAAAATAATTTTGAGTTTGAACAGAAATGTTGAACTGTGTGATTAAGGTGTTACTTCTAAATTTGAAAAAGCTTCTTTGCTTGTATTGTTAATGCCACTAGAATCCCGTATTTGGGAACTAATGTTCAATGTAGTCAAGAACTAAATCTGAAGCCATGTATTGAATGAGTTAAAGTCATTAGTAGAAGGGCTAAGTTGGCGATTATTTTTTAAGTGCAAAGAGAGTGTTAACAGTAATGTGCCATTTTTGTGCCTGGAATTCTATTCAGTGTCTTTTTGTGTGTGTTTGGAAGGGACGTGCAAAAGTGTCAGAGGGAGGCATGTAAAAAAAAGAAAACTCAGTTATTTTCTTTGATATGTTCAATCTAATTTGAAATACAGGTAAAATTTTAAAATATTATAAAACACAATCTAAACTTTTTCTTCAATACTGTACACTGGCATATACATGAGAGTCGATTTGGAAAAATGGATCTTAGATCTTATGCTCTCCAGCCTCTCTCTCTATCATCTGTTCTCTATTTGACAATAAATTTGTTGTTGCAGTTACTCTTTTTTGACACAAGGTGGTGATGCTCACCTGAAATGTTTCCTGATCGCAGGCTCTGCTGCTTTTAGATGCTTCCATTCCTCCAACCAAAGGATGAGAAGCTTAAGGAAATGAGTGGAACTGAGTTTGCTTTTAAAAATCATAGTTGAAATTTGTGTGTGTTTGTGTCCTACTGTGTGATTTGTTTAACAAATAATGATTTAAAGTGTAGATTTATGTAAGTTTGGGTAGGGGGGAGGTGGTAATATTGGGAAAGGGAAGTTGAACAACGGAGCAAGAACTACCAGTCATTAGACATATACTTACTGTGCACCAAGCATGTGCTGGGTGATTTACATCTGACACCTAATTGAGTCTGGTCAAATATGAGCACTTTGTATGTATTTACATAATTCCAGTGTATTCCTTAGCTTAATAAATTGTGCAAGATTAGTACTGCTGTGTGTTCTCATAAAAACTGTGGTATACCATCAGCCAGTGTAGTGGCTTTTTTTCACAGTTTCAGTGAAGTTATTAATCTTTCTGTTTTTTTTAAATAAAAAAGTTTTTATATAGTAAAATATACACTAACTATACTATACAGCAATCCTACTCCTAAGTATTTATCCAAGAGCAATGAAAACATTTGTCCACACAGAGAACCTGTAAGTAAATATTTATAGCAGCTTTATTTGTAATCACCTAAATAGCCCCAAATGTCTGTCAGCTGATGAATGGTTAAAAGAAACTGGGATATATTCATATAATGAAACATTATTCAGCCGTAAAAAGGAACAAATTACTGATATATGCAACAAGATTGATGAAGCTTAAGGGCATTATGCTAGGTATAAGAAGCCAGACACAAAAGACTACAGAATATGCTGACTGATTCCATTTGTGTGACAATCTAGAAAAGGTAGGACTATAAGGACAGAAATCAGATCTGGGAGTTGTGAGGAAGGGACTGACCACGAAGCAGCAGGAGGAAACTTTTTGGGATGATGGAAATGTTCTATATTTTTGTTGTGGTGGTGATTAAGGGACTGTATGTGTTTGTCAGTTTCTAGCTGAGAGACTAAAAATAGAGAATTTTATGGTATGTAAAGTATACCTCAGTAAACCTGACTGTTAAACATACTTGGAAAAAAACTTCTTAATTGTAGATGCAAAGGAAAATGTCAGCTTTATTTCAGTTTCTCCTCACCTGAGGAAAGCCCCTTGCATCTCGGCTCTCTTCCCAGCCTGTGATTATCTTTTGATAACCCATTTACGCAGACCTCCCTTTATCACTGCCTCAGTGGGCTCAGAATTACCTCAGCAAAGAAGATTTTGCTTTCAAACATTGCTACCCAGCTTTTAGGGTGGAGGTAGGTAGAATTTTAGTGCTGGAAAGATTCTCAGGGAATCTAGTTTCTTAGTAAAAATTTGGCTGCAAACTAGAGATTTTACAAATAAATCTTTTAGAGAAGTTATTCAACTTTTGTTTCTTTGATATGCATGGATTAAGGATAATTTCTTGGATTTTTATTGTGATAAAGTGTAACTAGAATTATGAAAATGTACTTTTTCTTTTTATGAAGTTAGATTATACTCTTGTCTCTTGGAAGGGACAGTGCAGGTGAACCAGACTTGGATCAGTCATTATGTTTCATATCAAGTAATAGTGTTTACCTTTCAGCAGCTTTTCAATCTGTTATGCCAATAATATTTATGGCCTAAAGGTTACGTGTTTGATGATATTTGATGACAGACTTATTCAGAAGTGTGTTTTGTTATGGAAAAAGCAAGGATAGTGGGGCTGGCCCATAGCCAAGTGGTTAAGTTCACACACTCTGCTCCAGCAGCCCAGGGTTTCACAGGTTCGGATCCTGGGTCCGGACCTAGCACCACTCATCAAGCCATGCTGAGGTTGTGTCCCACATGCCACACTAGAAGGACCCACAACTAAAAATATACAACCATGTACTGGAGGGCTTTGGGGAGAAGAAGGAAAAATAAAATCTTTAAAAAAAAAAGAAAAAGCAAGGATAAGCCAATTATAGTACTCATGCCTTTTGGAAATCTTTATTCTGAAGGGGTTTTTTTGGTATTAAAATACAAAAAAAGAGTATTTGATATAATAGGATTAAAACAAGAGGTAGTATATTTGTCTAAGTAGAAAGGTGAAGAAAATTGAATGTTAATGTTTGGGGAAGGTGAGCAAAATTATATTTTCAAACACAATTAGGACACCTTTGGATATTTGAGTTCTCTTTTGCTAATCTCATATTTTCAGGCTTAGTTATGCACTCATTTACTCTTCTTGATAAAATACAGGTGTGCTTTTTCAAAGACCAATTGAAGGCTAGTATTTTATTGAGTGCAGTAGCTTTATGAGATAGATGCTATTTATTGCCTCTGTTTACAGCTGAGGAAATTGTTACTTAAAAAGATTAAGTAAATTGCCTAATTCACTGGAGCTGGCAGTTTAACAAATCCAGGGAGTTTAATTTCAGAATTCACATTCTAAACCACTAAATTGTCTTAATTTCTATGTCAGTTTTAATGTCTTTAAATTGATTGTGTATTTAGTATTTTATCAGCTTTAGCCATTGCATTTACAAACCTGAATCCAATCTCTGACGTTTGCATTGTATTACCAAATAACTAGGGAAAAGAGAGAGGGAGAGGGGAGATGGAAGGAGAAGCCAAGTATGTGTTATTGTTCTATTTGTTTTGTTTATTTGAGTTAGTTGATTAGAATTGATTAAGTATTAGCAAGTAGATGATAAATTTACCTTTATACTCCCAGGAAAATCTAACAGAAGACTTAAGGCAATTAGATAGGTACAGAATAAACTAAGCAGAGATCAGAAAACTCCTGTGCTCTCTGCCTGTTTTTGTAAATAAAGTTTTATTGGAATATAGCCACCCCATTGCTGCATAGACTGTTAGACTGACAAGATGAAAGTATTTCCTGTCTGGCGCTTTAAGGAAAAGTTTGCTGACCCTTCAACTAAAATTTTTGGACCAAAACTATTCAGATAAACTGTTTATTGGCTTGGATTGAGTAACTCACCAAATATTTATTGAGCACCTGTTATGTTCCAGGCGACGTGCTAGGTGATGGAGAGGCAAAAACAAACACATTCTACAAAAATGTTCGACTTTCTTTTTTATTACCAGTTATAACACAGGTTGCAAAAAACTAAAAGGAATTATAAGAGCTAGAAAATACTCATAAGACAGATCTCATTTGTCTGAAGCAATAGTAACACTGCACCTCTTAGGCAACGGCCCTATCACCATAGATACTCCAACTCCTTTTCTCTCCGTGGTTCTCCTGATCCCCGTCTATGCTACTCAGTTATTTGTTTCTATTGTATTTATTGCCATACAGTTTACTTATTTTTACAATGTTTATTATTGTCTGTCTTCTGTTGCTCCAATGTAAGCTCCATAAGGACAGGGATTTTTATTTTGTTTACTGATGTATCCAAGTGCCTGGAACACTTAGTAATCAGTAAGAAAGAGACCTGCTTTCCATGTTCTTCCTATTAGCTATATTAATGCATTTGGAAAGCGTCAGCTTTTTCATGTCAGCTATAAATTTACTGATTCAAAATGAAAATAATTTGCTGAGCTAAATTGTGTATTTTTAAAATTTATATGTTCTTCATTTAGAAAAATAGTATTTCTTATATTTTTATCTCCTCACTTTATCACAGTTATATACTGTTGACGTAGTTTTTTCGTGGAAGTGATAAATGTTTGATAAAAGATATTTTGGGTAGTTTAGTAGTATATTTATTGAATAGAAAATTACACATTAAGATTAAAGCTTATTTTAACTCTTCTGATGGCCTTAAAGAAGTAATGTGGTTGCATATTTGATCACCATTAAAATAATTAAGAATAATTTCTCATAAAACTTCTTTTTCTTTTAGATATATTTGTAAGTATGTTTTGGTGATAGTTGATTGCCCTGCCTACATAGTTTGCAAAATTAGTAAGGAGAACAGTATTCTGCAGCCAAGTTTCCATGAGTTGATATTTCACATTCACGTTTGTGACCTAAACGTGTATTCCTTCAGACAGTGAGAAAAGCCAAATGTTCCAAGCAGCAAGGATTTTCTTCATGGAAAACAAAGAAGTAAAAATGTAGTCCAAGCAAAAGTATAATGTATATATTGAATATTATGAGTAGATCTACCTATATAAATATGAATAATGAATATTAGATGCTTTTATGCATTTCATTGCAGGATTTTTTGGTTAGGTATTTTATTTGAAGTAATAAAATAAAATAGAAAATTGAATACATGAAGGGTATCAGAAATATTACTCTAAGCTAATAACAATTATTGCCCCCTTTTAATTGAGCAGCCATACATCGTCTCTAATTCTAATGACCCTGAAAAGTAGTATTTGTATTTACATTTTAGAGATGAGGAAATTGATATTTAGAGAGATTAAATAGCTTGCCATGGTTCAAGAACTAATAAGTAAGTAATAAAGGCAATATTGTAAGACAGGCTTCCTGTCTCTCTAAATACCTTGTTCTTTATCCTACAGCATGTCAGTTTCTCTTGTATCGTCATAATGTGCTACCAAATAACTGTACTCTGTGTCTATACTTCATTTAAAATTTTTACGTTTTATAACATTTACACTGTATAATTTTAAAATTTGAATTTTCATAATGTAGTATGCTTCTCAATAACCTGAGGAGAGGGTTACACAAAAGGAAATGGTTTCCTAATTTCAGGGAGTGGTGCATGGAGGGGATAGATACTTCCTTGTTTGTCATTTTAAAGTTAAAGCCATTGCTTCCCAATTTTAAGCTGACATGTATTTTTTTGTTTTACCTTTTTCATCCCCATAACATTTGTTAGGCCTTATATAGCCACATATACACATGCACATAATCACCAACATGATTTTTAAAGTTTATTTTTGTTTAAAATATTGAATGTTTTAAAATTTTTTAAATAAAAGTATTATGCATAAGGACATTACCCAAAGAACATCTTTATTATATAAATTGACTGCTAAAGAGATTGAGATGTTATATGATGCTTTTTATCACTATGATTCATTTTGTTCATAACGTTAACCGGGATTAGCATGCCATGTAGCCAGGAAGTTGAGATACCCTCATTCTCTAGCCCTTCACATAAGAGTCACTTCTAGTTTTTCTAAATTAAGATGTTTAGTTGTCTAAGAATGAATACCTTGCCTCATTTAGTGAGTTTTCCTTTTTTAAAACATTAAGAAATAAGGTATTGTCCTTACTGTGATTTGAGAGCGTATGACCTATTAACCCTTGTATCTGGTTTAGCATAGAATGTGATATTATCTGGTTAGTATAGACACCTAAGTTTTTGGATAGCCCTCGTATTTTACATTTAATAGGACAATAAAAAGGATTTACTAAACTTTTCATTTTATGAAAGACTAAGAAGCCACAGTGTAGTGAAGGAATTAGCATTTCTGCTAAAGTTTATACATTAAAGTCTGGTGGCAGCATATGAAAAAGAGCAGTACTCTTGAAAAATAGGGAAACTTAAGTTTTAGTATTATATTTAATTCTGTAACTTTCAAATGACTCCCTATGACTGCCTCCCATTCCTACCTCTTTTTCACTACAAATTTAACTTTTCCCCTTTTATAGCAGATCATAAAGCCAGGAAAGAGTGAATAGTCAGTTATAATAATGTAGTGAAGATGTTTTGTACATACTTAAACATTGTATAAATTTAGTTTTTATTATTATTATTATTATTATTATTATTATAGAAGGAAGACCTTATAATACTGTTCATTAATACCAAAGATTGCCTTAAATTAATATCTGTTGAATGAATGTATGACTGACCAAATGAATGAAAATTCTGTACTCCAAAATTGTTTAGAGCCTGCCTTTGAATGGAAGGTCCTTCTCCTTGGTTTTGGTAACATTAAATTAAAAGACAGCTTAATATTGGTATTGAGTTATTTTCTATAATTGCCAAAAGGAAATTATAGTGACTTCCTAAAGACAAATAAGGAGATAAAGAAAAACCAAAAAAAACAGGAAAATTGATGAGCTAAATTGCTTAATCCTTATTTGTTTTATGTCTTCTTCAGATCATTGAGATTAAAATTCAGGCAGGGATGCAGTCTTCTTTTGAGTTTTATGTTAGAGTCTGTCACGTTGGTGCTCTTTATATCAGATAGTAATACTGCCCAAGATGGTTCTTGATTTAAGAATGTGCTTTATTTTATAGTCCATATTTGTTTCCATATCATATTTAAGTCTTGTGAAACTTAATTACTTCCATCACTCAAGTGTCAGCTTCTCTTTCATCAGAGAGAATAGTGATATGGAATCATTTTGTCTAAATAGTTGGCTAAAAGTCCAAAATATGAAGGATAGAAACTTAAATGCAGAATAGTATTTTTTCCTATTCTTTATCTGATTCCCAAGCATTAACATTTTTTCTTCTGTTTCTAGTGTTTTAAAGGTCCTTCCAAAAGTGTCCCAAGGGCACAGAAAGTCTGTTAGATTTTTCTTATGTGCTTTATTTTCTTGATATTTTCATTTCTGCAGAATGAATTTACCATTTACTTTTGACTAAGTTAATATCTGTGTAGTATCTTTGTACTCTTATTTCTTGGATTTAGAGAATAATTTGAATGTTAGGTTTAAAAAAGCTTATACATGGACAGCCTTTGGTAGTCAAATTTGGTTTGTAACTAATCTACTATAATTTAGTTACCAGGGGCTGGGTGGGTAGTCATTCACGTATTTATATTTGTTGTTTAACTTAGTTACAGATGTTTGATGATTGTCGTTGACTTTTTTCTCTAATGTGTTTTGAACTTCATTCTTGCATATATTTTTGTTCGTTTTAAGTAACTTACTATACATATAAATGTACACTCAAATAGATGGTCTTTCCAAAAGCTTTGCTTGGGAATCTTTGCTGGGAGGATGATTTAGACGGATGGAGTGCGTTGCTTGCTTTTTACTGTTTATCATTTCCCCAGACAAATCCATAGAGACAGGCTGCTGATGGGATAGGAGAACAACACAAACAAATACAGCGCTTTGGCCTGGAACTGAATTGTATTATCTGTGCTGTCAGCTAGAGTCTTTGCTCACTTACCCAGACAATCTCCACAGGGATTAAAACTTCCCCCTGCATTAGTGATAGCCCTTAGTATGCTGCAGCCTCATTTGCAGTTAAAAAAAAAAAAGAATATCTGACTATAAACAGTTTTTAATAGCCTGCAAAATCCTTACCAGTTCACCCTTTGGGGAAGTGATTATGCTGATGAGTCAAACAGGAGTGTCAATAATTAAATTGCTAATAACCTGGATTTCGTTTTTAGTTTCCATATATAGCTCCTCACAGCCCTCAACTTTGGGCCTAATCTGAAAGGTTTATATTTTGTCATCTTTGTCAAAGTTGAGAAGAAAAACATGGATATATACAGTGATGGGTACACTGGCAATTCAGCAGTTATTTTGAGGACATTTCTATTTTTAAAAAATGTTATAATAAGAATATTGACTCCACATGAAAGTTTAGAAGGATAGAATTATAGAAAGAAACAGTAACAAGAAAAACCTAAAAAAGATTCTATAAACCAAACAACAGCTATTGGAATAAGCTTCTACGTCAAACAGTGAACGTCTTAGCTATCCAGGAAGCTGATTATCTATTCTTTTCTTAAAGATTTTTAATAATGGGGATTTTATAACCTTCCACAGCAGTGGTTCTCAGCTTGACAATTTTACCACCCCCCACAGGGACATTTGGCAATGTCTGGAGACGTTTTTGGTTGTTGCAAATGGAGTGATGATATTGGCATCTAGGAGCTTCAGCACAGGGATGCTGCTGAACATCATATAATGTACAACAGAGCCCCACAACAAAGTGTTATCTAGCCCAAGATTCAGTAGTGTTGGGTTGAGAAACTGCCCTCAAGCATGGATTTTTACCTTGATGGGCGTTTTTCCAAAGCCACAGTGATATTTTCAGTGTTTTATAAGGAGATTTTGTTTTGTTTGTTTGAATTACCGACAAGAGAGAAAAGATATTTAGATATTTAGATATTGATTTGGGGATTTATGGATGCGGTAAACACAAACATTCTTTGAAAAATGTTCACAGAGATAATCCGGTAATTTCATGATACAAGAAGTGGAAGACAATCCTGTTTGATCATAGAAGGACGTGAGAAATTTTGTATTATTTTTTAGTTTCATGAATATGAAAGGAAACTTCTACTTTGTAAGAGATGAGGTTGCATAGAATTATTTCTATGTTGGTGAATTAAATCGTTTAATAAAAAAGTGACGACAATATGTAAAATTAATTATCTTGGAAGAATATTCAGCAGCCTGAAGCTCTGAATTCATTTCTTAGATGTGACTGTGGGTTATTTATTTAATGTCTAAGCCTCAGTTAACACATCTGGAAAGTCAGATGGTTATTTTAAACTTGTCAGGTGAATGTTTGATAATTTGTATTTGGTAATTTGTATCGACACTAAACTTTTTTCAGATGAATTAAAAGAATTCTCCAAACTTTTTTTCTTTTTTTTGAGGAAGATTAGCCCTGAGCTAACATCTGCCACCAATCCTCATCTGTTTTTTGCTGAGGAAGACCAGCCTGAAGCTAACATCCGTGCCCATCTCCCTCTACCTTATATTTGGGATGCTTGCCACAGCATGGCTTGACAAGCAGTCCGTAGGTCCGCACACGGGATCCGAACCAGCGAATCCCGGGCTGCTGAAGCAGAAAGTGCTAACTGACCCTGACCCCTGTGCCACCGGGCCAGCCCTTCCAACCTTTAACTTATTGATTGCTGTGCCTCAAAGTAAGGAGTGGGCATTCCCTTGTTCATCGCACACATGGAGCTATTGTACCTCCATTCATTTTCATCATCTGCTCAATCACAATAATTTGCAGTAGAAGAAAGTATATGTAACCCCACATGTATAAACACAAACACACCTAGTGACTTAGTGATAGGGAAATTAGAGACTGAGAAAAAGTGTTTACATTACCTGTCAGAGCTTTAGGTTTTTAAAGTTGGACTGGGGTCCAAGGTGTACCCATAACACCCATTGAGGTCAATGGAAGTAGTACATAGAGTAGAGCATATAGCCTCTAAAGATATTTAATAATATTCCATCCATTTTGCTAAAACAAAAACAGACATTGGGGAGTAAATATAAGTAATCTTAACTCCACTGTATTAAAAAAATAGCAGTTGATCTTATTTTTAAACAGTTATGTTATCTGCCGTACTACCTACATCCCATTAATTAACTGAATGCATGCTATGAAAAAGTCATGGTTTCTGTAAAGGAGGAGAGAGTGAAAAAAATGCAACTTGAAGTCACAAATCATAGCAAGTCACTTTAACCTTTGTTTACATGTTTAAGAAGTTGTCTCTTTGGTGGAGACAGACAGGAGATCTGCATTCTGTCACCACCAAAAGTCTTCTTAGGGTTTTTGTTTTGTTTTTCTAAATTAAGGGAACAGCCAAAGCTATGAAATTAGTATAGAAAAAAATTCAGAGAAGAAATTGAATCTTAGCTAGAGGTGAAAAATGCAAAGTTTGATGTTCTCTTAGAGATTGTGATATATAAAATAGTTTCACTGATAACAGAAAGCAAAATAAATTTGATGTTATCTTATATTCTATATATTGTTTTAGTTATTTATTTATCTTTTTTTGCTGTGGAAATTTTGCCCTAAGCTAACATCCCTGCCAGTCTTCCTCTATTTTTTGTTATATGGGCCACCAGTATAGCATGGCTGCTAACAGAGCAGTGTAGGTCCATGCCTGGGAACTGAACCTGGGCTGCTGAAGCGGAACGCACTGAACTTAAGCACTAGGCCACTGGGGCTGGCCCTGTTTTTTAATTTTTATGCAATATTTTGTTTTGGTGATATTTTGAATATCATCATGTAATATATACGTGATTCAGTCGAAACTCTATAGAAAGATACACATGGTGATACCCTGCTCACACTTCTGCACCCCAATCTTGTGTCCCTCATCTCATTTTTACTAGTGTTTTTCTTCTTCCAGTGTTGTTTTTAATACAAGCAAATATCTATGTTTATTTATTGTTTCCAACACCCATGCCCCCCCCAAATATACAAAATGTAGGCAATCATGCACATTGTTCAGCACTTTGCTATTTTCATTTAGCACTGTATCTCGAAGATCTTTCCTTCTCAATATGTGGGTGTTTTCCTTATCCTTTGTAGGCTGTGTAGGTGCAGACCTACATACAAATAGTCCCCAGTTGATGGACACTTAGGCTGTTGCCAGTCTTTTGCCATTACTAGTAGTACCACAGTGAATAACTTTGTCCGGTGTTATTTTGTCTTGTGCGGATTTGTTGTAAACTGCGATTGCTGCATTAAAGGGTAAATGCCTTAGTAGTTTTGGTAGATATTGCCATATTTCTTTCTGCAGTGGTTCTACCATTTTTGCCCTTGCACCAGTAATTTTGAATGTGTAAGGATTTCCAGATTGGTACCAATAGTTAGTAGTTAATTGAAAAAGTCAGTTAAATAAAGAATCATTGAAATATTTTATATAAAGTTTAATGGTTTTACTTTAACATAAAATATTTAAATATGCATTAATTTGCTATTCATTTGTTTTAGGGCAAATGATTTTCTTTGAGAATAGTCCACTGATCAGAGTCCCATGATATCTCTTATCTAAACCTCATCATATTGATTTCAATGTTTGGCTTTTATAAATGGAGAACTTTAGGCACCCTGAGTGTCCCTGTTCTTTTGCAGATATTCTGCTTACATCCAATTAGCAGTTATTTTAGTTATGCACCTTGATTGAATTTTCCTAAGGATTTGCTTTGGTTTTCCCAGAAATAGTAATGTTCTTTTAACAGTCATATTTTATTGGTTTATATATTTATGAACATCAGATTATTTTAATGTTAAATATTTGAATTTTTGATTCAGGATTTTTTAATTGTGTTTTGTTCACTGATATGTCACTGTGCTTATTAGGGTGTCTCACCATGTTAATTGCTCAGTAAACATGCATTGACCAGCAGAGAGGAAGGAAAAGAAGTAATATGGGAACAGACTCAGCTGACTGTTGCCGTGCACCCAGAATAAGAAAGCAAAAGTTAGATGAGGAGGAGGAAGTGGGGCACAGCAAAGGGTAATCTTATCAGCCTGCCATGGCTGGCACAATCATGTACTGGAAAACTAGACTTTTGTGATACCTCCTCTGTGATGAAATTGAAAGAGCAGTGGCCTAATGGAAACCTTGATTCTACATTCTAACTCATTTACTTAGCATAAGTGCCAGTCTGGGCTAGACATCTATGTATTATACTCTTGTCCAACCAGCAGCTTACTCTCTCTTTGAAAAAGATACTGGGACTAGTCGAGTGTTTTCTAAATTTCATTTTCCTCCATGCATCGTCATGAATCTGCCATATCCATGTACCATCTTACTTCTGTTTACTTTATATTTTTCTTCATTTGACATTTTAAACATTTAAAGAAATGTTATGAGTAAGGGTAATTTATATCTCCCTAAAAGGAGCACTTGCCATAAATAAAAGCAACAGGGGCCAGCCCAGTGGCATAGTGGTTAAGTTCGCACAGTCCCTGGTGGCCCGGAGTTCGCAGGTTTGGATCCTGGGCGTGGACCTACACACTGCTCATCAAGCCATGCTGTGATGGCATCCTACATGCAAAATAGAGGAGGATTGGCACAGATGTTAGCTCAGGGCTAATCTTCCTCACCAAAAAATAAATAAATAAAAAATAAATAAAAACAACAGTAAAAATAAATATAAGGAACAAAACAGTGCTATTGAACGAAAGTTAAATATAGTCTTTACAGAAGGCTCTGAGAAAAACAAAATTAGCAAGTGTTAGAGAGATGAAAAGTACATTACTAGTAAATGGAAGCTTATTTGATAAAGGACCATGATATTTACAGCCTAGTCTTAGATGGTTCAAAACCAAAAAAAAAAAAAAAACCCATAGGACAAGAGCAAGAGAGAGTACGGATAAGGCAGAAATGGTAAAATGTTAATAATAGGTGAATTTGAGTAAAGGTTATATAGAGGTTCTTTGTACTGTTCTTATACTTGCAACTAATGTGAATTTGAAATTATCTCTAAATAAGAGATTTAAAAATGATCCTGTGAAAGTTAGAAAATTGACAAGAGAATAAATGTTTACTGTTATTTCATATAGTATGTATATGTCATCTAAAAGCATCTCAGGTCGTCTTAGGCATTCCACTTTTCCAGAAATAGCGTATTAGATGATCTCTAAGGTCCCTTCTAGTTCTAGAATTCTATGACATGGTGTGCATTGTATTAAGGCAGCATAATTAAAGCTACCTGAACTCCCAATTCAGTATTCCAGTGAATAGCATTATGGGGGCTCAGTCTGGGGGAAGGCTGTCTTTGAAGAAGGTAGCCTAGTAGGTCGAAGAGTAAAAGTAGCTTAGGAAGAAAATGCTGGACCGCTGCCGCTGTGAGAAGGAGAAATATTAGGTATGAAAGTTTTTGAGAGGAATCAGAGAGGCTTCTGTCAAACACAAATTAATAAGTTTTTATTTCTTATATTGATAATACTGATCCTACTATAAAATTTTAATTTCTAATAGCAAGAGACTATAAGAGGTTTATGTGTGAATATATTTCTGAAAAACACTACCACCGCCATTAATTGAGGATTTTTCATGTGCTGATGTTGTTCTAAATTCTTTATGTAAATTATCTCACTTATTTATTTCCTACAGCAATCACATGAGGTACTCTTAATCCTGTTTTATAGATAAAGAAAGGGAAGCACAGGGGTTAAATCATTAGATCAAGGTTGTATGACTAGTAAGTGATGGAACCAAGTCTGGTTCAAGTCACACAATCTCTGACTTGAAAGTCCATGGCCTTAGCCTTTCTTCTCTACCATGTGTATTTTTATAGTTTTTTAAAAGTACGTAATTAGGGACTCCTACCTTTTAGTTTTCAGTTGCCAATGTGTCTTATTTTGTTCCATTGTTATGCTTTCAGTAACTTATTGTATTTCTTTAAGCATATTAATTATAGTCATTTTATATTCTGTTTCAAGAATATCCAGTCTTTGTAGATCTGATTCTGTGTTTTGTAATAACTGGTTCATTGTTGGTGTATTTCCTCTGTTTTGTGTGTGTGTGTGTGTCAGTTTTTATTGTTAGCCCATGTTTCCTGGAAGTTTGTTTTTTAAGGTCAGAACTTAAAGGTTTTTTTCTACCATAGAGAGTTTGGTGTTCTCTGCAAGGGACCTGGAGACAATATCACCAGAAAACAACCTTTTTTAAAAAAACTTTATTTATGACATTGTTTCAGACTTACTGAACAGTTGCAATAATTTTATAACAAATTCCCTTATATCTTTAAGCAAGGTTTCCCAAATGTTGACATTTTCCAGATTTAATTTATCATTTTCTCTCTAAATATATTTCCATTTTTTTTCCTGAACCATTTGGAAGGGTATTATAAATATGATTCCTTTTGCCCCTGAATACTTGAATTTGTGTTCCCTCAAAACCAAGGCCATTCTCTTACGAACGAAGTCTCAATAGATTGATCAAAATCAGGAAGCTAATGCTACAGTAGATTGATCAAAATCAGGAAGCTAATGCTACTATCTAATCAGTAGATCCTATTCACATTTTGTTAGTTATGTTGATAATGTCCTCTGTAGAAAAGAAAATGCAGTATCATATGCAGCATTTGATTGTCCTGTCTCCTCCTTCTCCCTTAATCTGAAATAGTTCCTCAGTCTTTCTTTGTCCTTCATGATTTTGACACTTTTCAAGAGTATAAGGCAGTTATTTTATAGAATGTCTCCCAGTTTAGGTCTTTCTGTTGTTTCTTCATGAGTAGATTCAGGTTATGTGTTTGGACAGGAATACCACAGATATAATGTTCCTCTCATATCAGGCAGCACGTGACTGATTTGTCCCATTACTGATGATGTTTTCTTTGATCACTTGGTTAAGGTAATATCTTCCAGGTTTCTTTACTGTAAAGTTACTGTTTTTCCATTGTAGTTTATAAGTATCTCGTTGGGATATACTGAGACTATGTAAATATCCTAGTACTACCCAGATTTTTACCACTAGTTTTAGAATCCACTGATGCTTCTTGCCTGAACCAGTTATTATTACAATGGTTGCCAAATGGTGATTTTTCTCATTGCATCATTTTTATGCATGTATTGATTGGCTTTCTACTACTATAAGGAAGAGCTTTACCTTTTTCCTTATTTTTATCACAGTGGACTTTTAGATTCTTACTTTATTCAGTGAGTTTTAGTCCTTTACTGTCATTATTTATTTTGATGCTCAAATTGTCACAATATAGACCAATGGCAAACTGCTTTTTTGCTGTATCTCCATTTTTTTATACTTTCTTTCTTTCTGGCATGAGATGTTCTGGACTATTAGTATACTTTTCCTGTTCCATTCTTGTAATCAGCCACTTCTCTGGGAGCCCTGATTCCTTTTGATGGAGAATGGTATTTAGAAGCCAAGTTCTGCACACTAAGTGTGCTTATTGCTACCAGGGTGTTCAGGACCACTTTAAACAGATTTTTAGCTTGAATTTTTTTGGGCTTTGTGGATAGTCTTTTTTAAGGCTCAATGATTATCAGTTCTACAAGGAGTGTTTTTTTCTTTATTTCTCTTTGACTGAGCGCTAAGGCCATGATGACATATCCCTGTAGTCTCCCTCTGTAGGCTGGGTTTGGCCATGTTGACCTAGTGAAGATATGCCCCTTTGGAGTCCCTGCTCTGTATTCTCTCTCTGATTTAACCATCCACCAAGGCCAGGCTCATTCTTTTACCTTCACAGGTGCACGGGACACATTAAAACTCAATTTCTCGACCACAAAGGATTCTCAGATACACTCAAGGCAAATGCCTGCTCGCAAGTTAGCTATTTTTCATAGCTTGTGTCTGTAAATTAGTATTTTCTTGGGAATTCTCTTATATTACCTCCACCTTTGAAAGAGACAGTTTTTAAATTTTGTGTCTGATTTTTTTGGTGTGTATAACCTGGAAGTTTTTCTCTTTGTTAGAACAAGTGTCTATAATTTTTAAATTAGAAATGGTTGATTTTCTTCAGCAATATGGGATTTTGCTTAAGGAAATTATTTATATAAATATTAAGGCAAAAATCAATACAGGATGTCTTGGGAAGAAGAAAATATTTGTGGAGAGTTATAATTGACTAGTTGAATGCTGAAGGTGAAAACGTCAGTCTAGGTGTGAGCAAGTTTCTTGTATCATTTAGACACTTCATTTGTTCCACCATTTCAATCCATCTTCTCCCTCTTGCTCTCTCATCTGTGAGGAGCCTGAGGATCATAACACTGGCTTTTGGAGAGAGATGAGACAAGCAGTAAAATCCTTGATCTTTTCTGAAGAGTCTAGGAAGTTATGTACTTTGCTCTCCATTGTCTAAACTTTCTCAAAGACAAAGAATTAAGTGAAATAGAGTAGTGTACCTGGTGGGTCTGTCTTCACTCCCCATTTGGCTCTTGTTTTCCAACTTATTTATTCTTGTAAATCATACCATTTCCTGCTAAAATTGATGAGCTGGATGTGCTGGGGATTACAGAGTTTTAGACCAGATTACAAAGATAAAGGTTTAGTTTCAAAAGTATCATGTTAATGAGGCCATACTTACGGGATATTTACTTACAGTGACCAGTGATTTTCATTTCTTCAAAACTCACAGAATTTATCATCAACCCTGAGCAGCCTTTTCAGTTTTGTCTTAATTGTTGCAAGTACAGGTCAAGGAGACCTGGATGGATCCCTGCGAATTAATCACTCCTGTTGAGGAAACAATCCATTACGTTTGAATTTCTACAGTGAGTCATTAATGTAATTTCATATATAAAATTCTGCCTGTATCTTTTCTGACATTTTCTGTCTTGTCTTTATTCAAATAACTTCTCAGAGACATTCTAAGAAAAAACAGTAATAATTAAGGGCTAATAATGAAGAAAGAACTTTAGTGTGCTGGTGACATCATTTTATCCATTAGTGTTTACCAGTAAAACTTAATTAGTATTAATTAACCATCCCCTCAGATTATATATACATGAATTACTTTTCTTATTGGGTGTGCTGTCATAATATGCGTGGTCTATACAGGGCCCTCAGGCAAGACTGAGTCTTGGTTCGTGAGGATTGTTATTGCTGTCAAATTTAAGATATTTTATTCTATAACCTTTTTGTCCAAATTGACTGTTTTAATTGAGTCAAATTCCACAGGCCTTTTTATGTCCCCTTGGAGTACAATGAACTTTTTTTTTTCTTTTAAGTTCTTAAAAGATGAGTATATTCAAGGCTGATGATTGTTTACAAAATTTTGTAAGGGGCAAATTTGATTTTTTATTTAAACTAGCTTTGTCACTTTCGGAGATACCTTCACCCCATATCTTTCATTCCTGATCCAGGGCACATTGTGCTCTCCCAATTGCCTACTTGTTTTTGTTTGTTTGTTTGTTACTGTTTTGTTGCCTCACTTATTTCCACATCACCTCTACTTCCCATCTATAAATTCAAAACTTAAATGTGTTAGTGTCTACGGTGATATTTAGATAATCAGGTAAATATTTCCTCAGGATATGCTGATGGGAAAAAGCTAGATGCTCTGAGATAAACTTACTTGGTTTAACTATGTTTCTCTGGACATAATACTGCTACTTTTGATGTCAAATGCAGTAATAACTAATGAAGGAAAATACCAGAGAGAAAGGTTTTTGACGTTGTACTGATAAACTGTTCTTTCTATACATAAGATTCTCTCTGTGTTTATATTAATCTACTTTACTGAATAGAGTATGAAGCTTTTCTTTTGGCCATGTCATGTTTTTCTGAGTACACATTTGTTAGCATATTCACTTGTGTGTTGTCTTTTGAAATTTACTTCTATTCTTCATCCCGACGTGTTCTACATACAGTGTAAGTTAAAACCTGCTGTCGTTCCTCAGTTCAAAATTGTCATTCCTATTGTTTTATTATATATATTTTACTTTCTGAAAATAGACCTCTATTTTTTCATTATATTTTTTGCAGGGAAAGCTCTTGTCGGAGGAACTTCTGTTTTTCAAAAGACAGTTGCCTGGAAAAAATCTATTCTACTTGAGTTTGAAAATGGAAAACTAACATTTTTAATTACAAAAGATGTTTAAAATATCTAAAATATAACTATTGCTATAAACTGTGTTCATGTATTTAAAGATTATAGAATAATATTCAAAGAAGAAAACAATGATTAATTCTGTTTTCTTTTTCTAAAATTTTATTTAATAACTTATGTAATCTTTTTCAATTTAAAAGGAAAAAGGTATCAGATCTCTGCCTGTTTATCTTTAGAGAGAACTTAGTTTGGGCTGTTGTATAGACATGTAATAGGTGTAGCACTTTTATTCATTCTACAAATACTTATGAGTTCTTGATGATTTGTAATCTTTTATAGGAAATATTAAAGTTAACAGCTCAAATCAATTTTATTATAATATTCAGAATATTTAGTCGCTAAGAAGAATAAGGCCTCACCTCAAAACAACTGGTGTACTCTCTAATAAGCATAGTATGTTCTTATTGGACCTCTGCACATTCTGTTTATTTCATCATTTTGTAAATGTGAGTTTTTAGAGGAAACTTCATTATTACAATGTTCATTTTTTAAAACTGACATTAAATAATACAAGATAGTGAACTTGGGCCAGAAGCATTACAGATAATTTGCTCTATAAGCAAATGAATTAATTCAAACCTAGCTTCAAGATTATACTTCTTTTAACAAATTCCTTTGCAAAGAAAACGTAACAGAAAATTCAGAATGTGTGTGATTCTAAAACAAGACCACTATTTTATCTTAGGAGACACATTGCTTTCCATCAGGTCTTACCATTATCATTTTTACCTATGGCATGTGAATATGGTCTACTCTTGAATTGCTTGCTCCAATCCAGATGTCTTCACATAAACCATGTTTGGAAAGACTATACTTATATATATAGGAAGCAGTGTCATCAGTGGGTCAGCTTTGAACTTTTTGTGAAATAGCACACAGATTTTTCCAGACAGGTATAGAAAAATGAGAAGTCTTGGCTAGAGGAAGCTATCCCTTGGGATATCTCCAGTAGAAACTGGATTCCTGAGTAGAAAAGTGATATCAAATATTTTCCAAGTTTTTTTCTGACTATCAATCTATCATTTTTCTTCAGAAATGAGCTCAGAAACTGATTTATGGAGATAATTGAGACCGTTTGCCATGAACTTCCTCATGTATCCCCATCTTTAACTAAACATGACTCTGCCCAGTTATTTACATGTTCCTCCTTTCCTCAACTCAGAGACAGACGTGTTCTCCTTACAGAGAATCACACCACTAAGTTTCTATGTCTCATGCCAATTTTTTAAATTTTCAGCTTTCTAGTTCCTCTTGACTGTACAACTTTACTAAAAGTGAGTTGTGAAGGTCACCAGTGACTATTGAACAAAACTTCATGGCTTCTTTAGTGTTCTTATTTTTCTTGAGTTCCACGAATTTGATCTGCTGACTACCACATCTTCTTGAAACTCTGTATTCCATTAGCTCCAATGATGCTGCAATTTTCCTCTTCTGTTAACTCTTTGTTCACCACTCCTTTTTTATTTTCAGTTGAATTTAACAGTCATTTAAAATGACATAAGAATTGGACAAAAATCTGAATTTAATCAGGTACCCAGGTTTGTTTTGTAACTTAAAATGTATCTCAGTTTCTTTTTTCTTTTCCATTCACATTGCTTCTATTCTGGTTCATTTCTTTCCCTGGATCACTGTAGTTGTTGCTTAACTGGTTTCTCTGCCTCCAGTCTCTTCTTTCTCCATGGAAATTGTTCTTTGTTCTGTTTCATAGTACTCTTCCGAAAGGAATGTCTTTACTAGGTTATTAGACTGCTTTACCAGGTTATTACACTGCTGGGGAACCTACAGTGGCTCCCTGTTGTTTACCTCAAGTCCAGCTCTTCATTCTGACTTTTTTAGTTTGCAAAGTTGGGCAATTTATCCTGGCAGTTAAGCCTTCTCGTGTCATATGTTCTGTACAAGCTCTGTTCATTATTTCCTCCGGGCTTTTGCTTATTTTGTCTCTTCCCCATTTGTCTAGCACCATCTGCATTGCTTTTCATCAGCTATCTCAGTCTTAACAACTTTTTCCATTAAGTTTCTTTTTAAACTAATTTGGCTCTACCAGTCTCTTTTCTGTAGCTTGCTTCTCTTCAGTACCACTTAGTTTAGTTCTTGATTTTCTCTAATAGTTTATTCTTTTTCAGATTCTTTCCTATCCATCTAATAACTTGCAAGTATTTTGAAGTCAGAGAGATGAAATCGTGTTTTTGATAACTGTCAGGTAATAGATATCCCACAAATATTTGCCCATTGAGTGAAAATAAGACAGAGGTTAAATATTTCAATTTCGTTAGTCTTCACAAGAAATTGAAACCAATTTCTTGAGTAACGTAGAAACAGTTTTTAAAAATGATAACATCACGGTGTTCTCAACTTTTATAGTTTTAAAAATTTCACATCAGCAGGGGGCAGTCAAACCAAGGTTCATTCTGCTAGCTTATATAAAATTGAAATTTATCTCTGGTAAAAGTTATTCTACTTGGGATACCAGCTGCACTTAGTAATCTCTTTGTAAATAAATTTCAAAACTCTTCAGTAGGTAGGTTTATAGAATTTAAATTTTTTTAATCCTTGGATGGTAAATAAGTTTTTTTAAGTGAAAGTAATTTTTTAAATGTTTTTTAGAATGTGAAATGCTTTATTATTTGATGTTTTTGATGGATGACCACTTTACATAGAAATTTGTTTTCCCTGCCTCAGAATCTGTTTCAATTAAATTAACTAATAATAAGGCTATTTTTCATTCAATAAAATATTAACTTTTATAGAATACTTTTATTTTCCCCTGTGAAATTGAAAAAAAATGAATTTTTATTAGAAGCTGTAGTATAACACTAACTAAAACGTAGTTTGGCAAATTCTTAAAGTTTTATTGAGTTTTTCTTCCTGAACCCTTTCTCTGGCCGGCTGCAAACAACTGGTGGTGTGTGTTTATAGTTGTGCTCATTTTCAACTCCTCCTCTTGGAGGTTAACCTAGTACTTATTAAGCGAGAAACACAGTGTATACTAAACAGTGTTTAACATATACTGATGGTATTACTGTATTTCCTGTTTTGTGTTCACAATAAGAAGATTCTGAAAAACTGCCTTTGTATAAATACTTCACTGACATTCCAGACAAGTATAATCTTGTCTACTGGTAGGCAGGAAAGAGTGATGTCCTGGAATGCTGTTAGAGAAGGAAATCTCTTTGTGTTCCACAAATGATAGCCCTGCACCTTTTAAGAATATAATTTAAAAATGACAACTCTGTATTTGCTTTTCCTTCCGTTTATTGACTTTGCATGTATTTCGTTCAGAGATACATTTCGTTGGAAAAAAATCCATTGTATCTGAGGAAGAAGCATCTTCTTGGTAGTTGGCTGGAAATTGTTGGTGGAAATGTCAGAGGGCAAACATAAGGAACAAGATTTAGTAAATAATTATTACTTTTTGTTCTCTTAGCTTAAAACTTTTTTTAATATTTGAATCAGTCTTTTCAAAATTCTCTGCAGGCTTAAAAGATGCAGGGTTTCGTACTCCCTTCTGAAATTTCCAGTAACAATATAATTTGGGGAGGTTGTTTTTAGAACACGGATAATATTTCTTAAAAAGTTAGATTTGGAGTTTTTATGTTATTTTATTATTTAATGTAAGTCAGTGAAATATATAAAAATCAGTTGTGTAACTTTAATCTTGAATATTCTAATGACTGGATTTTCTTATACTTAGTTATTATAGCTAAGAATTCAATTAAAATTGTGTTGAAGTTTCTTTTCAGTGACTGAAAAAAGCAGTTAGTGGTTAAACCTTTAAGTAATTGCCAAAGCAGGCATCATAGACTAGGCCTATGTCTAATTTCTAGATCAGTGGTTCTTTTTCTTCCTTCTCCCATCATTAACATGGGTAGTAACCTAATTACTTGCATTGATTCTCTGCTTCAGCCCTCACTCTCTCTAAACCCCAGTAAAACAGAGAATCACCTATAAGAATTTCCAAATACAAGGTTTAAAATGCTTGTTCATCACTTCCAAATTGTACAAAGGTATCATATGCTTTTTATGATCTGAAATAGTGAGGCTACTGCATCTTCAATTAAGAGTCATTTAAAGGGAGTAATTTAAGACAACAGAGCTACTAGCTGATATGGTGGTTCCATGGTGTCAGAAACTCAGATTCTCTCTATCTTGCTGCTGTACCTTTCCTTAGGCCATGTGGTAAGAAAAAAATCTCTGTTACATCATTTGAGTTCTCGTTCAGGTGAACAGGAATGAAGAGATGAGGTAATTGAGAGCTCACTCCTTCATTTTAAGGATATAACCCATAAATTGCATGTATCCTTTCCATCCCATTGGCTTATCTTAGCTACATGACCATATTCAGCTATAAGAGAGGCTGCAAGACAAAGAGAACAGATTAGTGGCTACGGGGGGAAAGGTGGGGTAGGGGGTGGGCACAAAGGGTGAAGGGGCGCACCTACAACACGACTGGCAAACAATGACGTACAACTGAAATTTCACAAGATTGTAACCTATCATTAACTCAATAAAAATTTTAAAATAAATAAATAAGTAAACAAAGAGAGGCTGCAAAATAAATATATTCTGTATTTTGAGTGGCTGGGTGCACAGCTTGAATTCACTGGGTTTGTTACCAAAGCAAAAAGAGAAAATTAACAGTCTCAGCCATTATCTGTTAACTACATTCACTATCATTGTCCACTCCTTTCTTGTTGAAACACTCACTTCTTTTGTTTTACATGACAAAATAATCTCCTAGTTTTTCTTGTATTTCTCTGTCCTCTCTTGACTCCTTTCCATATTTATTCTCTTCTGACTAGGCATAAAATGTTACAGTTCATCAGTACTGGGTGCTAGGACCTCTCTGCTTTCTTCTATGTCCGTGGGCAATCTCATCTACATCCGTGGCTTCAAGTATCATGCCATTGCACTTGATTCAGCTCGCTTTTGCTCTGACCTCTTCATTGAACTACCTACTTATATATCTCAGAGGCATTTCAAGTTCAGCATATCCTAAATCTAAGTTTTGCTCTAGGTGTTTTAATCATTACATCTTCTTTACTACTTTATGAGATAAATACTATTTCAATACCTGATCCTACAGATGAGAAACTGAGACATAGACAGGTTAAGAAACTTGACCAAGGTCACAGAGCTAGTAACTGGTGTGCAGTTCTTTAATTTTTGTCAAATACTCAGAATTGTGTAAGCACCATCACAATCACAATGCAAAACAATTTATTCGCTCCAAAAAATTCCTTCATTCTGCCTCTTTATAGTTAAACCCTCTTTTCACCACTAACCCCTGGCAACTACTGATCTGTCCCTATAGTTACCATTTCCCAAATGTCATATAAATGGAATAATGCAATATGTAACCTAAGTATGACTTCTTTCACTTAACCAGTTTTTGAGATTTATCTGTGTTGTTGTGAGTATCCCTACTTTGTTCCTTTTTTATTGCTGGGTAAGGATGCACTACAGTTTGTTTATACATACGTTGTTGAAGGACATTTTAGATTGTTGCTGGTTTTTGCTGTGAATAATGTTATTATAAACATTCCTGGACAGTTTTTTGTTTGAACATAAGTTTTCATATTCTAGGACGATTAACTAGGCGTGGAGTCATATGATAGTCAGGGCACTACTGAGTCGTAGGGTAACTAATTGTATACTTAACTTTATAAGAGACTGCCATATTCATTTCCAGATTGTCAAAACTTAGTTGCGTCCTCACCAGCAATATGAGGTCCAGGTGCTCTGCACTGTTACTAGTGCTTGGTATTTTCAATTTTGTTTTGTTTGTTTTGTCTTTTTAAATTTTAACAGTCCTAATAGGTGTGTAGTGTTATTGTGGTTTTAGTTTGTGTTTCTCTAATGACTAATGATATTGGTCTTTTCATGCACTCTTTTGTCATTAGGATTTTTTCTTTGGAGAAGTGTTTTAAATTTTTTTGTGCAGTTTTTACTTTTTAATTGAGTTGTTTATTTTCTTGCTTTTATTCTTTATATTCTGATTAAAAATCCTTTATCAGGGATATTGCAAGTATCTTCTAGTCTATAGCTTGTCTTTTCTTTCTCATAACAGTGTATTTCACAGAGCAAAAGTTTTTAATCTTGAAGAAGTCTAATTTCCTCTTTTGTTTTTTTTGATCTATTCTTTGGTCGTGAATAATTTTTAAAATTTTTATTGTGGTAAAAAAACACATAACATAAAATTTACTGTCTTAACCATTTCTAAGTGTACAGTTTAGTAGTGTTAAGTACATTTACATTGTTGTGCAACTAATCTCCATCTTGCAAAACTGAAACGCTATACCCATTAAACAGCATCTCTCCATTGCTCCCTCTACCTAGCTGCTGACAACCAGCATTCTACTTTCTGTTTCTATGAATCTGACTACTCTAGATATCTTATATGAGTGGAAATATGTGTCTTTTTGTGACTGGCTTATTTCACTCAGTATGATGTCCTCAAGGTTCATCCATGTTGTAGCATGTATCAGAATTTCTTTCCTTTTTAAGGCTGAGTAATATTCTGTTATATAGATACACCACATTTTGCTTTTTCATTTGCTTCTGCCTCTTGGTTATTGTGAATAGTGCTGCTATGAACATGAGTGTTCAAATATTTCTTTGAGATCCTGCTTTTCATTATTTTGGCTATATGTCCAGACATAGAATTGCTGAATCATATGATAATTCTATTTTTAGTTTTTTGAGGAACTGCCATACTGTTTTCCATAGTGCCTGCACCATTTTACATTCCCACCAACAGTGCATAAGAGTTCCACTTTCTCCACATCCTTGCTAATGCTTGTTATTTTCTTTTTAGTTTTTGTAATAGTAGCCATCCTAATGGGTGTGGGGTGATACCTAATTGTGGTTTTGATTTGCATTTCTCTAATGATTAAGAATGTTGAGCATCTTTTCATGTGCTTTTTGGCCTTCTGTGTATTATCTCTGGAGAAATATATATTCAAGTCCTTTGCCCATTTTTTAATTGGGTTGTTTGATTTTTTGTTGTTGAGTTATAGGAGTTCTTTGTATATTCTGTGTATTAACCCCTTATGAGATATATGATTTGCAAATATTTTCTCTCATTCTGTAGGTTGTCCTTTTACTCTGTTGATTTTATCCTTTGATTCATGGAAGTGTTTAATTTTGATATAGTCCAAGTTGTCTATTTTTATTTATTTACTGTGCTTTTGGTGTCATTCCAGGAAATCCTTGCCAAATCCAGTGTCGTAAAGGTTCTCGTTTTGTTTTCTCCTAAGCGTTTTATAGTTTGGGCCTTATGTTTAGGTCTTTGATCCATTTTGAGTTAATTTTTGTGTATTATATAAAGTAAGGATCCAACTTCATTCTTTTGCACATGATATCTAGTTTTCCCAACACCATTTGTTGAAGAGATTCCTGTTTTTTTTTTGTAAACGTTTTATAGTTTTACATTTCACACATATCTATAATCCTTTTTTGAGTTAATATTTATATCTAGCATGAGTTATAAGTATGGGTCCATTTTTGCATGTGAATGCAAAATTGTTCCGGTACCGTTTGTCGAAAACACTCTCCTTTCTCCACTGGATTGCCTGTACACCTCTGTCAAAAATCAATTGACTGTATTTGTGTGGGTAATTTCTGTTTGTTCTTTCACCAAACCACACTGTCTTGATGATCATAGCTTTATAGGAGGACCTAAAACCAGGTAATGTGCATCTTCCAACTTTGTTCTTCATTTTCAAAATTTGTTTTAGCTTTCCATATAAAGTATAGACTTAGGTTGTTGATAGTTTTGAAAAATCCAGCTGAGATTTTGTTGGGTATGTTTTTAAATCTATATGATAATGTGGGAAGAATGTATAACTTAACAACATTGAATCTCCAGTTGTGAACATTGTCTATCCATTTATTTAGATGTTTTTTTTATTGCAGTTTATTATAGTTTGCAGCACAGAGATCGTGCACATATTTTGTTAAGTTCATACCTAACTAATTCTTCTTCTTTGAGGTACTATATATGGTATTTATTTTAATTTTGATTTCTGATTGTTTATTATTAATATTTAGAAAAATGATTGATTTTTGTATGTTGATCACCTTTCATGGGTCTTGTTTGTTACACAACCTGAGAATCTTGGATTTTTTAATTGGTGTATTTATACCATTTACATTTGGTATAATTGTCAGTATGTATGGGTTTAGCTCTGTGATTTAATTCCTTTTCCGTTTGTCCTTCTGTTTATCTTTCTTCTATTTTCTTTTTTATGCCTTCTTTTGAATTATTGAAATATTTTTTAGTTCTCCATTTTAATTCA
The DNA here is from genome assembly GCF_021613505.1 of Equus quagga. Taxonomy (NCBI): domain Eukaryota; kingdom Metazoa; phylum Chordata; class Mammalia; order Perissodactyla; family Equidae; genus Equus; species Equus quagga. The sequence goes on from NC_060269.1 coordinate 15,704,773, forward strand.
TCTATTGCCTTTTTTATTGTATTTCTTTTTTTCTTAATTAGTTGCTTTAGTGATTACAATATTCACACCTAACTTTTCAGAGTCTACTTATAGTTAATATTTTATCACTTAAAGTGAAGTGTAGCACTTTCTAACCATCTAGGTCAAGAAGATAGGGAGAGTAGATATTGGATGACAGTTGTATGCCACAGAAGGCAATCTTTAAGTTGCTCTTTAGCTTCCTCTTCTCCACTTAATCTTTTCTGTACTGCTTGTTATTCACCCTATAATCATTTGTTTTGTTCTGTACTACTTTCAGCCTGTAATGTGCAAGTATGTGCATAATAACTCTATATCTGTGCCTCTTGGGATTGTTTTTTAAATTCAATAAGAGACTACTGATATAGGTAAGAAAGCTGTATTAATTTTTAATTTATTTGCCCAGGGTCACACACCTAATAAGTAGCAGGGCTGGGATTTGTACTCTGGCAGCCTGGCTTTAGGGTTGGCACATTTGACTACAGTGCTACTGCCTGTATTTTACTTTAGACAATAGCAATGTTTATGAGAAATCTCTTACTCTTCTAAGTGTATGGCTTCTAAGTTTACTTATTCTCATTTCTTTGGGTGTTCTAATTTCGTTGTAAAATGTGCTTTTTTTCCTTCTTCTTCAGGCATCCTTGATACTCTTATAATAGCTCGTTAAAAATTTATTCCAGGGGCCAGCCTGGTGACATGGCAGTTAAGTTCGTACATTCCACTTTGGCGGCCCAGGGTTCACCGGTTCAGATCCTGGGTGTGGACCCATGTACCACTTGTCAAGCCATGCTGTGGCAGGCATCCCACATATTAAAAAAATAGACGAAGATTGGCACGGATGTTAGCTCAGGGCCAGTCTTCCTTAGCAAAAAGAGGAGGATTGGTGGCAGACGTTAGCTCAAGGCTAATCTTCCTAAAAAAAAAAAATGTATTCCAGCAATTTTTAACTTTCTTGAGTTTGTGAAACTAGTTTTTGGCATTCAAACAATTTGTGATTTCCTACATAATTGCAGTTAAATTTTCTCAATGTAATTGACAAGTTACTTTATGGAAAAAATACTACTGAGAATTGCATAACACTTTTAAATGATTTTCTGTTTTTCTAATTACAACAGCATATACATATATTTGAAAAATAATATCATGTATATGTGCAAAGTATATTATTTGTTTTTTTTTTAGGTAAATACTTGGTATTCATATAGGATCTCCAAGTACCAGAATCTGTAACCCACAGATTGGGAGCTATATTTTAGACTATTAATGAATAATAATAACAAAAGTAAGATTCACGTTTCCTAGGATACTAGAGTTGAATAGGTTCAAATTTAGAGGGAAATATAATGATGTACACCGGAAATTTATATAATGTTATGAACCAATGTTACTGCAATAAAAAATAATAATAATAATAAATAAAATAAAATACTGTGCCCGCAAAAAGATAGCCAGTAGAGATAGGGCGAAAGTTGTAGAACTCAATTATCCCTTCTTGTCAAGACATACCAAGCATGAAACAAGATAATTTGTCCTGTTCATTGCCATCAAGATGTCAGATTTGTGTGTCCAAATAATAGCCCCACTCTGTTAGCCCTGTGTTGACTACTCTCTAGAATGCTGTAGTAAGTCACAGGTGGATTGTTCAGGGCATCAAAAATCCCACAGGAATAGACAAATAATCAAAATCAGCTGACAGGTCATTGCTGAATCATGGAATTTACCCTTTTCTTTGGCATAGCTCATGAAGGCTAACGTTTTGGTAATTGTTTTAGGAAAAGAAATACCATACTATATTTCTTTTTTTCCCTTTAGTCTCTGTTAACAAAGTAAACCAACTTGTTCACAGAACATCTAGCATTTAGTTGAGTAAATGACAGGTAGGAAATTAAGCTGTTAATACAGGAGGATGACTAAGTGAGGAAATCCGTCTTTTGTCAACCACTCATATTATTATTATTTTTAAAATAGAATTTGCTTCCAGTTTCAGCGATTGGAAGTGTTGCAGTTACATGTTTTAATGAATTTGGTACTTAAAATTCGGATTTCCCTCTTTTACTTACAGTCTTCCGTCACAATGGAAATAATGCAAATGGTCTTCTACATGATTGATATAAGGTGATGGTTTAGGCTCATTTACTGAATCAGAGCTCCACACCTTTTCTGTGTCATAACAGCTTCCTCAGAGGATGGGTTTGTTTTTTTAAGCTGTTTTTTTCTTGCAATGCCAGAGGCGTTATAAATCTCTAAATTAAAAAATGGAGCGTTAAATTTCATTCTTATTTTAATCTGTTAAAATTAGTCCTTTGGATACTTCCTCATTTTTAAAGTGGATTGCTGATTATCACATTGCTCTAAATGTATATCCTGTTTTATAAACCTTAATAAGATATTAATCTTGATATTCATGGTAGTATGAAGAATAATCCTAACATTACTAGCAACATTCTTCCCCTAATATGAAGTTTACTGAAAATAAATCTGAACTTTTACATTTAAGTTCACCAAAGTAAACACATAGAATGAAAAATATTTTATTTATTTGGTGGTACATGGAAATTTGAGCTCACATTTAGTATGGTAACATTTTCATGAGCCTACTAAAAAAATTCTCATGTCATTTTAGATTGCATTAGTTATAGCATCCAGATTGCCTGAATTAATAGTTTCTTGGTGCTCTGTCCTGGTCATATCACATCTAGAATATAATATACAATTTTGGGATTTCATGGTTTGTAAATAATTTTAGACAAAGCAGATATGGACCAGAGCATGTTTTTACTCTGGAGGATAGAAGACTATGTGCAGATACAGTTATTGCCTTCATATATTTAAAAGTCCATTCTGTAGAAGAGACAGCATTAAAAAGAGATTCTAGCAAAACAAATGGAATAATTTTCCAGTGAATTAAAATTGTTCACCAATATACTTGCTTGTTCTGGGAGGCATTGAGCTGCCTGTTATTCTAGGTGTTTTAAAGAAGGGTTAATTATGCTAAATGTCTGCTGTATTGATTAGGAAGTTGGGAAAGATAATTTCTGATCTTTTTTCAATTTTCAATTGAATTGGCAAGCATGAAAAGATATTCTTGGGGCTGGCCCATTGGCATAGTGGTTAAATTCGCGTGCTCCACTCCAGCAGCCTGGGGTTCAGGGCTTCTGATCCCAGGCATGGACCTAGCACCGCTCGTCAAGCCACCCTGTGGTAGGCATCCCACATATAAAATAGTGGAAGGTGCGGGGCTGGCCCTGTGGCCGAGTGGTTAAGTTCGCGCGCTCCGCTGCATGCAGCCCAGTGTTTCGTTGGTTCGAATCCTGGGCGCGGACATGGCACTGCTCATCAGACCACGCTGAGGCAGCGTCCCACATGCCACAACTAGAAGGACCCACAACGAAGAATATACAACTGTGTACTGGGGGGCTTTGGGGAGAAAAAGGAAAAAATAAAATCTTTAAAAAAAAAAAAATAGTGGAAGGTGGGCACAGATGTTAGCTCAGGCCAATCTTCCTCCGTGAAAAAAGGAGGATTGGTGGCAGATGTTAGCTCAGGGCTAATTTTCCTCAAAAAAAAAAAAAAAAAAGATATTCCAGATTTAATCATTTAGCATAAATGCAAACTTGAGATTTCAATTTTGAGAATAATTATTGAAAATTACCTTTGATCCTATGAATTTTATGTGTGTTTTTGGTCTTCTGTATTTTTTCTTCTTTTGGAAAATAATTCAAAATGGTTTCACAAAGAAAAACGTCAGATTTTGTCCCAAGTCATATAAATCTAGTCTGAAGTTAGAAGTAGGAGTACGAATGAATAATACAGGTCCTGTGTTTAACATGTGAACCCCACTTATCCCATCGTATGTGAAAGTTGGACATTAGGAACTTAATAACATGGTATAATAACTTGATGCTTTCTTTGTAGCAAACATAGCCTCTCCTAAAAAGGAGAGAAATGTATTTGAAGATTCAGCAGTATTGTCCTTTGAACTTTAGGCAGACTATTTGAATGAATAGATGTTTTGTCTCCTCCCATCATCCAAAACTTCTTGGATTCTTCTCCTTTATTTAGTGTTATATAGATGCAGTTGGGAGACTAGACAGTGAATATAGGTTATATGTTTGTGCGGAATGTGACAAGAGAGGTTGCCTGTTTAGCAGTAAGTATCTTCATTATTATAAAGTTTTTAATAACGTTTAGATACTGACTAGCACTGAGTAGCATACAGAAAATGCCTGTTATATAGAGTTACTCATTTATGACATGTAAGGGTGAAAGAATGAATTTATATATGCATGCATCTATATATGCATGCATGCATCCTTTGTAGTTACAAGGGCAGAGAGCACCTTTCATCCATAGACTAGTCTAGAGTGGTTCTTGGTACTCTTAAGTCCTATTGAACATTTGTCATGTAAATGAGTATATTCAACGTAGATCGCGTCAGATAGATGTTAGCATTTAGATAAAGCAGATATATTTTAATTTTTAAATTACATATATGAGTAATTTAATTTTTAGATTATGACTTTTCTAGGGAATCTATGTGTATGTTGATTTAATATCAGCCTAAAACAGCTTATTATATAGATATATTAACTTTGATAGTCTGCCATAAACTTCACTCCATTCTTGTGGCCGTTATTTTAGGAGAATGGTAGTTCTTTAGATGCCCTTTCCCAACATTAATCTTCCAACAGCTGAAAAACCAAGAGCAATTATGATAAGCCCTTTTTACATAATACAGGATGGCATAGCTGCTTTTTCTATTTTTCCCTTAAAATAATCTACAGTATAAATGGGTCTTAAATCATTTGAAACTGGATTTGGATTCTATTTTGCTTTACAGTGTGATATGAGGCACTGTTTGCTTATCTAGAAAATGGAAAAACTACCTCCTTTGCACAAATGTTGGAGGTTTACATGAAATAACTCATATGAATCATTTGGCTTAGAACCTTTTACAAAATGAGCCCTTGAGACACAACAGCTATTAATTTATTACTATTTTCTCCAGAAAAAAAAAAAGATTAGAATAACACAACAGCTATTAATTTATTACTATTTTCTCCAGAAAAAAAAAAAAGATTAGAATATCGTGGATAAATTCCTGACTTTGTTTATTTTTTTAAAAGGTATACTTTTTTTGGTATGAAGTTTGGCCCTGAGCTAACATTTGTTGCCAATCTTCTACTTTTTTTTTTTTTCTTCCCAAAGCCCCAGTACATAGTTGTATATCCTAGTTGCAAGTCATTCTAGTTCCTCTATGTGGGATGCCATCACAACATGGCTTGATGAGCGGTGTGTAGGTCCGCGCCCAGGATCCAAACCAGTGAACCCTGGGCCGCCAAAGTGGAGCACACGAACGTAACCACTCAGCCCTGGGGCTGACCCTAATACCTGACTTTAACACTTAAAATTTTAAGTTGTTATACCTTCCCTTCTTTTATTTTTCTCTTTTAATGGTAATGTTGAAAAATTTCCTCCTGTTATGCAGATTACATCAACAATTTGTCAATAGTCTTCACTATAAATGAATTGTACAGAAACTCTAAGTATTCCTGTGGGGGACTTGGTAATATCTACTTCTTCTTTCACAGTGTGATGGGTAGTGCATGTCATATCTATGCCCCTTCCTCTACACTCTTCTGCACAGAAGTTTCTGAAATCTCAAGGAATCTGCAGAGGTTGCATATATATGGTCCTCATCCATTGTCAGGAACTGAGCTTCTTAGGGTCTTTTCCAGTTTTTTGACAAATACCTAAATAGAATATTCTGATTACTTAAAATTGGAGACTAACCTTTTTGTATTTTTCAATTGGCTGGGATTGATTAGTCTGTTTGGAGAGGGGTAGACTAGCAAGTGTTAAGCTAGAAACAGGAAGACTGCAGATTGAAGCACCTGTCATTCATTGTCCACATAATATCTTATTTTCTCTGAGGTTCTTATTTAGCCTTTCTATTGCTCAATATTGACCCTCCAACAAGTTTCCTTTCCCCTTCTTACCCACACCGTATGATCTGCTTCATACACTTGTGCCTATACACATTTGCCAATATAATCTATAATATATACTGAGTAAAATTACCATCTGTATCTTTCTGTCTTTTCTAATCTTAGTCAACATCTGCATAGCACTTCTGATAGAACTGCATGGAACTCATGAGCTCCAAATGAACATGATGAAGATTTAAGCTTTTCATCTTTATTCTAGGAACATTCCCCATTTCCAAAATATTTATATTATCTTCATCCTACTACTAAAACATAAAACAAAAATTGAACCATCCCTTCAAATTAGAACTTTATTCAATTTATGACTCTGCTTGGAATAAGAACAAGAGGTTAAAGAAGGCAGTTTAAGTATTACTATGGGAAAATAGAAAGTGTTATGTTAACAAATTTGCATTGTATGCATTTAAGTTAGTCTCCCACTCTGTAGAAATGTAAAGAATTCATTTCTCAGAGTGTGAAAGACCAATAGGATTTTAAAATTTCTGAATGGAGGAGAAAAGAAAAAACTTTTGAACCTAAACCTGGCTTCATCCAGGGATAGGCGTAAATAATTGTTGTTGTTGTCGTCTTTAACCTGAAAGTATGTTTAGAAAGTCAAGCCTCACCAGAAACACTACTGATGCTTTGTACGAACTATATTTTTTTCATCCTATGTCCTTTAGCTCAGACTTTCTGTCTAGTATAGAAAGCACTCCCACCAATGTTGAATGAATGAATTTATGTGAAAATTTATGCCTGGGGAAAAAGGAGGCTAGAGGCTTTTGATACATGTTGCTAAGCGGTGTAATATAGTAAATGTTACAGTTCAGAGAACACAAAGATTATGGAAAGTCAGAATAGTTAGGAAAGGATAAACACACATTACTTTATATGTATTTCTAATTTTTTAAAAATCATTTTCTATGTGCCAGGCTGAGTAGTTTGTGTATACTGTCCCATTTCAGTCGGCACTATAAAGCAGTTAAGGTAGGTATTTTTCATACTATTTTGTGGATAAGGGGACAGGCTTAGTAAGCTTAAGTAACTTATCCATGATCTAACAGATACTAAATGACTCTACAAGGAATGTTACTTTTGTTCCTTTGGATATTCTTCCCAGAAGTCAGGGATTTTTGATGGCCTTTAAAGAATCCTAACAGGTTGATAGGGTTGCTACTTACCTTGGGAGGTGCTGGCGATGGATTTAAAGGCATTGAGAAAATCTGTTGATGGCTGTTGAGTGGAAAGTTGAGTAATCGACCTAATTCCATGTACTGAAAGTAAAGTCAGTTCCAATGTATTCCTTTATCATTGATCTGAAAATTTTCTGAGTATATAATACTGTGGTAAGTGATATTTATCATCTAAGCTTGCCCTGTGGCAGGTACCAGTCAAATCAAAGAAGTATCTGCTTCTTGTTTACAAGGTTTTAATTTACTTGAAAGACAAAAATATATATATTTGCAGCTGAAAAGTTTTTCATGAGTGGAGGTGTTCAGTATTATTTTTCATACAAGCACTCCATGGTATCTTATTAACAATGACATTTGTGAGTTGAAGTAGAAATCACTTCGTTATAGACACTGTTAGCTGTGACATTGTTGGCATCTGTTTTTAGCATATCAGTAAGTATCATTAAGGGAGCCATTTTTGCATGGCAATTTAAAATTTTTTGTTTGTTCGTTGATTGAATCTAAACTGCTACAGCTTGATATATGATGGTTAAGAGCATGGACTTGAGCCATGAGTTTGAATCGCAGTTCCATCACCTGCCATGTGTATGACCTTAGGCAAATTATTGAATCTGTGTGACTCTATTTTTTTCACCTGTAAAAAGGAATTAACAATAGTACCTACTCCAGAGAGTTGTGAGGATTAAATCAGTAATAAATGTGAAATAACTTAAAACAATATTTAATAAATATCATTTGTTATTCTACTTTTTTTGTTTGCCTCAGTTTATATTTGATTAAGGTAGGAGGCCGTGAAAAATTCCTCATGGCAATTGTCTTCATTGTGGTGTTGAAATACATTATTAAATGTGGTTGATTTATATGTAATAGATCATCTACATGTATTCATTATAATATCATATCATTGATATCTTAATCTGGTAAGCTAATATAAATGTATTCTTTTTGAAAATTACTTGTGCTCTTGGAAAGCTAAGGTCCTTCCCCGTATTTATGTAGTATAATGACTCCCCCCGAAATGATAACCTATGTGTAATGTACAAAGTTGAACATCAAATTTATGAGATATGTGTGACAGTTCTATTGCCAGAAAGTTCATATTTTTATGAGATTCCTAATTGTACTTTCCCTTTGATAAAATATTTTCAACATTTTGACTTTTGTTTTTTTGCCAACTAAAAATATTTGGGGCATTAGTATGCACAATGCCAGGTGCTGGGAATACAAGAGCAAGTAAGTGGATAGAATCTCTTCTAAAGGGGCATACAGTTCAGTGGTGGTTACAAACAGGGAAGTATGATAAAGTCTGCTAAATTCTGTGATGGCAGAAGTACAGAGAACTCCAAGGGGAAGGAGGTACAGTAAAGAGAACGGTAAAACTAGATTTGGGGAAAAAGGAGAAGTTTCTTAGAATGACCCTGGTAAGAGGGCTAGAAGTGATGGGGTGAGGAAGAAATGGGATGTTTCAGAAAGAGAGTTACATCATGTGGAAAGGCCTAAAGTGGAGAGAGCTCGTGATGCATTTGTAGTTCAATGTGGTTAGGACATAGAGGGGAAGATGAGAATGGCAGAAGTGAGGCTGAAGAGATAATCCAAGACCTAATCATAAGAGTCTTTGAATGCCATGGCAAGGAATTTTTATTTTATCCTGGGAGCAGGGAGTGACGTAATGAGATTTCTCTTTTAGAATTCTCTGATTGTAGTCAGAGGATGGACAGTGAGGGTCTGTTGGTAAGAGTGACTTTTCAGTAGTCTAGGAAGAGAATCAGTAGCCTAAATCAGGGAGTGGTGAAGGTAGGGTGAAAGGAAATAATTGGCTTCGACTCCTCCAGTTCCCTTTCCCATCGGATCTGAACAGTGGTCTTGGTGGTCGTAAAAGGAGGAAAAGTAATGCTGAAGCTGGCCTCATGGCGCTTGTAGTCTAGTATAAAGCATGTGGGCTAGTTTCAAACAAGGTTGAAAAAAATAATAATAATTGGCTTCGAGAGATCCTTCAGACTAGAATATATGGGACATGATGGTTCATTAGATATTGGCCATGTTTCTATTTTGACAGGGCCAGCTTCATGGGCATGCAATCTGTGCAGCTGCACAGGGCCTTGTACCCAGAAGGGACAGCCCATTGGTTTAATGTTATTGTCGTCATCTTGAAATTCTTAATTTTTGAACAAGGACCCCACTTTTTCATTTTGCACTCAGCCTTGCAAGTTAGGTAGCCAGTCCTGGTCTTGAGAACTTGTTGGATGGTGGTGTATTTCACTGAGAGAGGGGAAACAAAAATACAGTTTTAATATATTTTTGGGGAAAGACAGAGTTCTGCATGAGATATGTTGAGTTTAAGGTGTTAAAATATTTAATAGTGATTGGATCCTTAGCTCAGCTGAGCTGATGATACATTTTTAAGACTCAGCATTTTAGTGATAATTGAAGCCATTGGAATGCATAATATCCCCCAGGGTAAGTGTGTAGAAGGTGGAAAAAAAAGATTGAATAGGAAAAAAAAAGAGGTGCAGTCCAGTATTTAAGGGGGGCAAAAGAAGAAAAGTCTATAAAGAGTGCAGAATAAACCATGTAGATGGAGGAATTTAGATTCAGAAGAAAGAGACTATGTAAAGTTAGCGTTTGTAAGTTTATGTCAGGAAGTTAAGAAAGTTCCCATATAATGTCTTTTGTTTCTTCTGTGACATAGGAGGCTAGGTCAACTGCTCAGAATAAGAAAGGAAAGTGGTCAGGTTAGGGATTTGAGGAGAATGGAGAAGGTTGAAATAACTTCTGAAGAAAATGAAAGAACTATCCAAGGAAATTGGAATGCTGGGCAAGGTTAAGGATCCATGAGATTGGAGAAAATTTTGTTGAGATTTTTCTTTATCGGTACCTAGTTGTCAGTTGTAGTTGTGTAAAATGAAGACAGTTACATTGACTGGAACTGAGTTTTGCCACGTACAGGAAAGGGAATTAAATGGGATGATTAGGCAGTGATTCTCAAACTTTAATAGGCTTACAATCACTTATATGTCTAGGGTAGAGTCTGAAATTTTGCAGTACTAATATGTTCTGGAAAAGACTGATGGTCTAAGTATTCTGCATCTTGACAAGGTCCTCTGATAATTCATATGCACATTAAAGTTTGAGAAGCACTTAGCTGGAGAATGATTGCAGTGTATAGTGGAATCCTTTTTGGACTGATAGAAAATTGAGGAGTTAAGCAACTGGTAGTCTCAAGGAATGAAGACCATTTATAATCATTTGGATAGTCTCTGAATTCAGTACAGGTGTATTTTTGTCTTTTATGACAGTGTTAATTTTTCCATTTTACCAGAGACAAATATTTTCAATGACTGTTGTGAACAAAATAACACTTGTAATTACACACATTTAGGTTCATATGCAGAAACCAGACCAATTACAAATTAGTAAGTAGAATCTTGACAATGGGCTGTTAATAAAAATTATGACTCCAATTTGTGTAGAACTTTTAATAATCATTATCTTAGTTAGCCTTTATAACCCTACGAGTTGGTAGAATTAGATGATTTATGCTAATTTTACATGTAAACGTGGAGCTACCAGATTCATAAAACCCTCTCATGTCATTTTGCAAATAATTTTTTAAATGATTTAAAATTTGAAGTTGTAAATGCCTCACTCTCTTTTAATGAATACTTTCGGAAACTTAATTTCATTTTATCTCTATTGTGTTCCTTAGTAAATAGACTGCACTTCATATTTGAACCTGCACGTGGCCACGTTTTATTCAGTCACATAGATATTGTTCATGAATAGGAGGGAGAGAATCAGCCCTTCATTTTGCCTAGAAATTTCCAGTATAAACTCTAAAAAATAAACCTGATATATGTGCATTTTTGTGTATGCGTATACCTTTGTTTATAGAAAAAAACATGAAAAGATATATATGTTCAAATGTTAAAAGTGATTATCTATAGAAATAAATATGTATGTATTTCCCTGTTTTCTAAGTTTTCTGCAATAAGCATGCATTTCACTTGAAATTATTTTAAAAAGAGTAATTATATATACATATATGGAAACCTTACTGTCATAAAATTTTGATAGTATCTTAAATTAAGTTTCCTGGGCTAAATTTTCTGCCATTCTCTAGCACCATAACTAGACATACATTTTTGATTTCAATTCCATGATGAGTCAAGACAATTTCAACAGTCGTTGGGCAATGAAGAGCTCATTCAGATGAAGTAAATGGTCTTTCCCTTAAATGCCAATAGATGACCTGTTTTATATAGGCATATTATTTTTCAGAGTAGTTAGCTGACTCCAGCTTGTTGTAATTATGCCCACTAATGATGAAAATCTTTGATAGTTATTATGGGAAAACTATAAGGACCTGTGTATCTGTAGTAAAAACTTTTACCAACGCAACTGAAAATGCATGGTAAATTTATTCTGTGGTAGTAAATAAACCAAAGGTCACGGGTTTTGAAAATTATAATTAATCCTGCAATTCTCATATATGTTATACTGAAAATCAGAGGTAGTAAGAGAGTTAAAAATATTAATTTGACAGTCATAAAAATTATGTGAATATTCAGGTTTTAGGAATGTTTATTACTGAATCTTCTGGGGTTTTTTTGGTACCTAAATCCAGCCACAAATATTGGCTACTATTGATTTTAATAATAAATATGTTTAATCAAAGTACTTTGAAAATAAAAACTCTTATTACTCTTTGATGTTACTTTAATCTGTTCAAGTCAAGAAGGTACATTTTATAAATATGTATCTTCTCAGGAATTAAACTTTGTCCTATTTGCCCCCCCCCCCCCAAGAAAGAGACTAGTTTACTCTCTCTCACCAGTAGTTTCAGACCGTTTGTCTTAATTAATTTGCCAAGACATACTGTGCAGTTAGTTAGTGGCAATTATCGCCTTTTTACAAATGGAAAGACTGAAGGAAAGTGTTAGACAATTTACCAGCAGGCAAGTAGTAAACCAGTGGAAGAGCTCAAGTGTAATCCAGGCCAATAGGGTTGACAGTTCTTCTAGTTACTCTAGGAATCACTGACGTTATTTTGCTCTTATTATACTGCCTCATAGATATCATGGAAATTTTGGAAAGACCACATCTTCACAACTCTTTAGCTCTATTTATCTGTGGGTTTCATTTACTATTTAATACTTTTACTAACAGATATTTTTCTGTTTTGCTCAGCAAATTTCAACTAATTTAAAGATAAGCTATATAAGTTATCTAATTCAAATTACTCACATGCTGTATGTAATATAGTAATGCCAATTATGCTTTCCTTGCTTTTGTTCTGTTATTATCTGAGGCCAGATTATAGTTTTATATATATGTCCTGCACTGGGTGCCAGATGCAAGGGAAGCCAGTAAATAACTTAATAATATCTAAAGAGATCCCAGCTTTAGTTGAGAAAGGAGGATGCCTTGTAAGCAAGACTGTTGTAAACTACACAGTAATTATAAATCTCCATAATTATAAAGGGATGTTTCTCTCCTTTCTTTAACCTGTCTTAAGTGTAGATATGATTAAAAGCAGAACTGTTTCTTTCAATAAGGAGAAAGAAATACTTGTTTTTATAGTCAGTTTTTAAAACAAAAGAAAAGCTCCACTGGGATAAAAATATGTCCACACCTGACCTGTTGTGTAAAATTTTTCCTGACTCATAGGGACTTAAACCCTGTTTCTTGGTTATTTGGTGAAATTGCTCATACTAGTTTTTGAATAGTTCTGAATGTCCTTGTATTCTTCTTTTTTATATATAATGTTTAAAAATCTATCAGTTTTGGCTTCTCGTATCAGTAGATGGACCTGTGGAAAAGTGGGACTTGCTTAGAAAATGCATTGAAAGTAGATATTTTCCCAGCCTTGAGTAATTTATTTCAGTCTCTTGTAGAACATACTATTTAGAGTGTCTGCTGAACATTTAATGTATATGGCTTTTAATTGTTATTTGTCCCTAAATTACAGGCTCCTAAAAGGCAGAGATTTACCCTTTCTTGTGGTATTCCTGGTGCCTATTAATTTTTAACAAATAATTAATAAATTATTCTGACATTTTCTCTTACTTCTCTTACCTATTCTCTTATCTCAATTTGGGGAATAATTTTATCTAACCACACTGACAGAGCTTTCATACATATGCCAGCTCTTCTACTCAGTTGCCCAGTTCTTTAATGAAACTGAGCTGGGGCTAAATCAGGGAAGAGGACCATACAGAGTATGATAGATATAGGAGCCTTGAAGGTGGCTGCAGTTTCTTTATTTAATCTTCTTAGTGACGTAAGGAGTTCTTCAAGTAAAACTCAATGACAAATTGAACATTTGGTGGTACCACACATCTAATAGCAGCAAATCATGTACTTTCAATTTGTTAATACCCCAAACATTTTACATTCTCTCTTTCTTTTACAAAGAAAGGAATCTGAAGCTTACAGAGTTTAAAAGCTTCCACAAAGTTAATCGTTAGTAGTGGATGGATTAATATTAGATAGTAGTGGATGGATTAGTATTAGTTATGTTTGAATCCAAAGCCAATGATTTTAATAACTTCCAAACAATTATACTGACAACGAAAAATGAAAAACATTAGTACCATTTCTTGAGAGTTCACTGTGTACATGAGTTCACTGAGACTTTTATTATCTCATTTAATCTTCCCAAATTCTTTGGCAATTTTCTCATTTTATCGATTTGATCCCCAGTGAGATATATCCATTTGATATATTGGTTTAAAAAATAATATATCTCTTTAAGAGTGGCGTTCTAATGACTGAAGATTGAACTACTAAATTTTTTTAGACTTAATTAGCAATAATTTAACTTCAAGTATGTTTTATACAGTATTTCTTAATCCTTATTTTTTTTGTTTTGTTTTGGAGATTGCATATGAATTACGCTTAATGATTTAGCAGTGCTTCAGAGCAGATTAGAAAGGTCCCAGGCTAGAAATGTTTGACATATTTGTATAGGAGTAATGCAATTTTAGTATCTAGAATCCTGCTGACATACAAGATAAATGTCAGTAGAAAAAGATATATTTGCTGTTTTTTAAATTTTCATTTTGTAAAGGAAATTGTTCCTGTTAAGTTAGAAAATAACCAAGGGTTTCTGGTTTGAAAAAACATCATGTAGAAGTTACTGAGGGTTGTATCTTTCTATGTTATACGTTAATTGTTCCAGCAGCGTTCATAAACCCCAGTGTTTATGGGTATGACCTGTTGTACAGATTCCCATGGCCCCTCACAGCCCCAGGTCCTAAAAACAAACAAACAAGGATTTACATAATAAAAATTGAAGGAGAAATTTAAAATATGACCCATAACATGAGGTGTGAGCTTACCTAAACTGTTGTTTTTTCTTGCTAGTGCATGAAAATTCAGAATGCCATTGCTAATTGTATAAGTACTTCAGAGTCTAATAAGAAATAATTTCAGAGCAAATCAGTGCAGTGTCAAAAAGAAAATTGAAAAAAGAGAGAAAATTTTCTCAATTTTAGAACCACGAAATGTTAGACCTAAAAGAGACCTCAGAGATGATCTTAGCCTACCTTTCAGCAGCTGTCTCCTGTAGGAGAAAGTCAGGAGCCATATACCAGGAATAGTATGCCAAGAGAGAGTTTTCTCATTGAGCCCTTCTCTCTCCTGCACAATGCCCTAGTAATCGTGCGCTGTGTCTTTAGTGTAAGGCAGGAAAGTAACAGACTAGTTGCAGCTAGAGGCAGAACAATAGTTAACAGGACAGTATGGGAGCCTGTCTTGGGTGGGAGATTTGTGTTAGCAATAAGTTCAGGCATCTCAGCTCTCTCAACTCCTCTCACACTGTGGACTAGGCAGCTATTATAGAAGCAGGAAAGCCTCTAATAGTGAAAATGCCTAGAGTGGAGGTCTGAAGAGATTTGCTGGTGGACAGAGGTCATGGGGAGGTGGGAGGTGGAGTTGGAAAGTAAAAACAGGGAGTGATTGAATCTAGTCTGTGACGTCAGAGGGACCCTTTAAAACTCATTTGGAAAGCACAAGCCAGGGCGCCTCTACCCAAGCAGAAATTACTTGCTTAGGCAGCTAAGGGTCACAACAGAATAAAATAAGGAAAACCAATTACAGACAGAAGATGAACTTAAAATAACTGTAATAGTGGGTCTGGCCTGGTGGCATAGTGGTTAAGTTCTTGTGCTCCACTTCGGCGGCCTGGGGTTCCTGGATTCAGATCTTGGGTGTAGACCTACACATAGCTCTTCAAGCCATGCTGTGGCAGTGTCTCATAAACAAAATAAAGATTGGCACACAATAGCTCAGTGACAATCTTCCTCAAGCAAAAAGAAGAATATTGGCAACAGATGTTAGCTCAGGGCCAGTCTTCCTCACCAAAAAATAAATAAATAAATAACTATAATAGATATCCTGAGAGAAGATAAGGAAAGAAATTGGATTTGTAAAGAAAGAGCAAATATTATTATAACCAACTGGATATATTGGATTTGAAAAAATACCGTTTTTACTAAAAAACAAAAAAACAGATGAGTTAAACAGCAGAATGGATACAGCCAAAGAATGAAGTCATTATTTGGAAAATCAAGTCCAGAAATTCTTCTAGACACATCAGGAAAAGATAATGAGATAGGAAGACTGTAAGAAAAGGCAAGAAATATGAATGATAGAAGTAGACACGTTGTCGTTCATCTACTAGAAGTCTCAGAAGAAGAGACAAGAAGTAAACTGAGGGGAGGAAATGTTTAATTAATAACTGAGAATTTTCTGGAACTAAAGAAAGATATAGCAATTAAAATTAAAGACTTCAGAAAGAACTGAAGAGTATAGATAGGAAGAAAACCTACATTTAGACTTATTGTACTTAAGTATTAGAACATCAAAGCTAAGAAAAACTCTAAAAGCTTTCAGGTGGGGAAAAACACATAACCTATAGAGAAACATGAATCAGACTGACATTAGATTTCTCAACACCGCCAGATGCAAGGGGGAACTGAAATGACATCTTTAAAATCTTGAAGGAAAACAATTTTGAACCTAAAATTTTACCCAGCTAAACTGTCGTTTAAATGTGAGAGAGAAGGAAGGATATTTTCTAGTATACAAGATCTTTGAAAGCTTACTACACAAAGACCCCCTCTAAAAGAGCTCTTGGAGCATGCACCCTGGCAAGAAAAGTATATCCAGGAGGAAGTGATGAAATATATAGATAGTATTAGAGAATATAGAAGCCAAGAAACGCCAGGTAATATTAATATTTCAGCAGTTGTGGGTCAAGAGGGGTAAGAAGAGGTGGCGCTTAGAGACCAAAGGAGGTGAAACTGTGATAGGGTTCCTTTTAGGGAGAGTCTGTAGACATTAACTTTAGACATTTACATTGAAAAATAAGCATAGTAATGGAATTCAAAATTAAGCTGTTTACTTGATAATAGACATTATAGGTAACGTGAACAGATCATGATAAGTTGGAAAAAGAGTTCCAATATCAAACGAAACAAACACTTTGATTTCCAGATGCGTTGTCATCTGATCATATTTGAGAACCATTGTGTTATTTAAATTAGGGCCCTAATGTTTTTATTCTTTCCAGTCACAAGGGATAGATACCAAATCTCTAATTTTTACGTCATTATTACATCCCAAGTGAAGCGCACAGGGTTTGAAGTGGTTGCAGTTGCTAGAGGTATGCTGAGGAGCTGCTAAGACAGCTCTGTTCTGCTGTCATGTCACACTGATCCTAGGACCTTGAACAAATCTCTCCCGAACACAGACCTGCAGTTGTAGACCTTTGTCTGTCCTCAGCTGTGTTTTCTTCCTTTTATCTGAAAGCTCTAAGATAGATAACATTTTATAAAAACTTGATCTTGTTTTACTAATATTATATATTTGTTATAATTTCACTCTTCATTTATCTTGACTCTGACCCTTAAACGCTATATGACCAATCTTGCAGAATTTAATTTCTTTAATTTCTTTCAGTCAGGAGACTCCACATGTGGGGATGCAGGGAATACATAGGAATGATAGTTTAAGGAAATCCGTTTCCAGATCTTCAGTGCCTAAAACTTATCTGCCTGGGAATCCATTTGTGATGAAAGTGATGATTTCTCCTTCCCAAACTCCTCTCTGTAAACCTCTGAGGCACCAAACAAGAGATAACAGGTTTGAGAGAGTGGAAGCACCAGTTTTTTAAGTGTGCTCTGGAGGTCATAATGATTACTCTTTGCCTTTTCACTCTCATTTTCTCAGAAGTTACAGTGAAAAAGGACTTTCAGTTGTCATTTATTATCTTTTCTCATATATAACTCAAATTTCAAAGAATTGAGGGATGTTACTGTAACAAAATTTCTTTTATTCTTACCTACCTATTTATGTGAACAAAGTCTCTCTGTACTTTATGCTACAAAAAAAAATTGAAATAGAACTGAAAAATAATTGAATCCTAGCAATAAGTAATAGTCACATGTTTATGAGAATTCACTGGGGAGAAGGAGACTAATAAGATCATTCCATCTATCTCATTAAGAAATGAATTTCCAATAAACTTTAACTTGTTTTGCTTGATATTTCCCCCAAGTCTTTAATATGTATGACTATACATAAGTAATTGTAGTGCTAATTCAATCCAGAAGAAATTTAGTTCTTAGAACCTTATGTTCATGTGAAATTTTAAAAAAATTAATGTATATACATATTTCCATTTCCGAGAATTATTACAAGATAATCAGTGAAGGAAGGAAATTTTTTTGGGGTAGTGGAATGGAAATACAAATTTAAGGAGGAAAAAAAGCAGTGTAAAGTTTCTCAAAGCTAATCTTTAAATGGATAGTAGTATTAAATCACTGTGGTCTGAAATCTATTGAATACATTAGAAAGAGTTGATGTATAGGTCTTATTTTAAAATCTTAATATTTATAGTACTCTAGAAATTACATCCTTTACAACTATTTAAACATAGATACGTGAGAGAAGGCAAGAATCTCAATTTTCTTTTTTAAGTACATACAGTTCCTTTTTAGCACTACTAAGAGCTACATGTGCACACTGATTCAGACCAGAACTCTACATTTTTGGAGAAAGGGAGGGAGGTGTAGCTAGAGAGAGATGCTTTTAAAATTAAACAGTGAAACTTTTCCAGGGAGTGGTGAAGAGTGAATGGTTGTAAAATGATTTTTGGAAGCAGGTCAGCGAGAAGGGTGAATGGATCAGAATGCAGATATAGCAAAAGATAATGGAGTTAATCCCTAGCTAGCCTGTAGCAACTGCCTTACTATATTTTAATATGTGCCATTAGCTATATAGCTTGACTCCTTCAACTTTCTGCCAAAATAAATGACTTTTATTTCTATAGTAACTAGACTTGAGTTGGCTGGTCCACTGATACCACCCTAGCCTTTTCTAATCCATTGTATATTTAAAGGGGGATAGGCAGGCATACCTGAAGAGTATGCAGGTACATCAAAATATGCAAATACTCTCTCTTCTTCACAGGAGTCTGATATGACTTAGCAATCTTCAACAGTGCTTATCCCATCTGTCTCACACACAAAATAAAATAAATAACCACTGGTTTTTACAAGTGGAAATGTGCTTCCATGTCAATGATGTGGAAGCCTAACCAATGTGATTTTAATCATCCAGCAAATATTTTAAAATGTTAAATTCCCTAAGCATTATTTTAGGAAATATTTTTAATGCTTTTTTAAAATAAAAGCTTTTAACTAGAATAATTTTGATACTGCTCATTTAACTGAGTTACAAGTAAAGTATGAATGAAGTAATACAGCAGCCACTTAAAATATATAATCCCCACCATTTTTTAAGGGAAATGGGTACTGGTAGCTAGAATGCTTTCTACTCTATGCTTCGATGGATGTGCACAGGCACATTTGAAAGAGGAAGCTACAATTAGCCAAATTGCCCACTCAGACGAGGGGATAGCAGATATCTGATGGATAAAATAATAGGGAGACTAGGGATATTTCTTTGAGAGTAATTATAATAGCTAACATTTATTGAACACTAACAATGTGTCAGGCACTGTCTTAAATTTCGTTGTTGTTGTTAGTGCCATTGAGCTGATTCCAACTCCTAGCGCCCCTGTGTGCAGCAGAGCAGAACCCTGCCTGGTCTTTTTGCCGCATCTTCACACCTTGCGGCGCAATGTCAGACAATGCTCCACTGCTATTCGTAGGGTTTTCATGGCCAATTTTTTCAGAAGTGGGTAGCCAGGTGCTTCTTCCTAGTCTGTTTTAGTCTGGAAGCTCTGCCCACCATGGATGACCCTGCTGGTATTTGAAATACCAGTCGCACAGCTTTCAGCATCACAGCAACACCCAACTGCCACAGTATGACAACCAACAGATGGGGTGGTGTGGTTCCTTGACGGGAAAACAAACCTGAGCCATAGCAGTGAAATCACCGAACGTTAACCACTAGACCACCAGGGCTGGCTCTTAAATATTTTACGTATGTTAAATTATTTAATCATCACAATAGTAACCGCATACGTGTTTTACTATCAAAGAAATGTCCCGTATTTTCCTTTTATTTGTTCTTTTATCGTTCAGACACTTATTAGCTCTCCCCTTGTCTGAGTGGGCAGTTGAGCCCACTCCTGGCTTCTGCTTTTAAATGGAGGCTTAACTGGCCTAGAATGTTCACAACAGCTCACCCATATGTTTGGCTTATCTGGAACATTCTCTTGGAGCACCTTGGAACTCTTCCAAATGGCCTCTCTACAAGCATGAGCTTCTAACAGCGTGGCAGCCAGGTTCTAAGATGAAGCATTTCAAGTCCAGAAAAGCAAAAGCTGCAGATCTCTGAGGGCCTAGCTCTGAAGTTATATTGTGTCACTTTACCTAATTTTTTTGCATGTGTTTTGGTGAGAGCATCTCACAGGGCTAGCCCAGATTGAATAGGAAGAGAATAGATTCAACCTCTCAAAGAGAGGAGTGGGAAAATTTTTCAGCCACTTTTAATCCATCACAGATATGATAGCTTCCTGTGTTATTAATATTGTTAAATTCTATTTGTGAGGGCTAATCATGTATTTACTTACAATGACATGAAGCTATTTAAAAAATACCTTGCTAATAACAATTATCTTGAAGACTGTCTGATAGTTGGATGAGACTTTGGTCCTAGGAGGACGGAAAGGGAGGAAAGCTGGGGGACTGAGTGTGCTTGTGCAGAGTTCAGTTATGCATGACTCTACTCAAGTCTCAGCATCCAAATAAATCACTCTAGGGAGTATGAGACAGAGACAAACTTAAGATACTTTATCTTAGTACTTCCCAGAGGCAAAAGTCTTATTTCTTGAAAAAATAACCAAATGAAACTTACAGATCTAAAAAATACAAAATCTGACATGAAGCAGTCACTGAATGGGTTTAACAGCAGATTGGATACTGCAAAAGAAAGACCTGTAAATATATCAATCTATTGGTAAATGAACCCATTCAAACTGAAGCACAGAGAGAAAAAGGCAAAAGAAAACAAAACCACACACACAAACAAATATACAAAAAAACAGAGCTTCGGTGACCTGTGGGACATTATTAGGTGGTTTAACATAGATGAAGTTGAATTCCTGGGGTTGGAGTGGGAAGAAGATCAGAGAAAACATATTTGAAAAAATAAGGCCAAAATTTGTTCAGATTTGATTATAAAAAATAAACCCAACAGATTAAAGTAGCTCTAAGAATAAGTATAATAAGCAAGCACAAAGAAAATCAAGCAAGATAAGCACAAGAAAACCACACCAGGGTGTATCATAATGAAGTTGAAAACCAATGATAAAAAGAAAACCTTAAAAGCAGTCAAGCAGAAAAAATACAAACCTTGTTAAATATAGGGACACAGGAATTAACACTAACTTCTTGTCAGAAACAATGCAAGCTAGGAGACAGTGGAATGATACCTTTAAATTGCTGAAAGAAAAAACTGTCAATGTAGAAAGAGCAAAACCTATCCAACTTAAATAATGAAATGTGTTATTGTTGAAAGAGTCCTTTGTGTTTATAGAGTCACAGAAACTGATGCTGGAAAGGACCTTTGAGCTAATTAGTCTATAGCAATGGGAGTGGAATTAAAAAGGGATTAGAGTGACTACCCCCGTAAATACACCCACTGATCTAAATTTGGCAGATATACCTGGAAGCCCTTTTGCAGACGCACTCACACACATACCCCCTCACCCTCACCTCTCACTGCAGTGTTACAGGGTGGTGTGCTTCTGTGAGTAATGAGACTGAGTAAGATCATCTCTGGTGTGTTGAGGCAGAATATAGGTTGAAAACCACTGACAATCCAAATCCTCACGTTACACATGTCATCGTTAAAACTTTGAGAAAATAAAATGACTTGCCCCAGATCACTTTTGGCAGAGAAAATAATAAAGCTGAATCTCAGATCAGGTTGTTCGATATTCTTTTGGACATTTAAAAGTTTGGGAATCCTATTGGAATTAGGCTGTAACAACGTACTTGCAATCAAAGGTGAATCTCAGGCATTTCAGAGCAAAGGTTGTGTTTATGTGTGTGTGCGTGAGGGGTGAGGGGAGAGGATACTTACAGGTTTTACATCAATGCAATTTTATATAACCGTCAGTATAAAGACCAGAGTTTACTAAGCTGTTGATTTATTGAGGCATAACAATAGTAGAGATGAATAAAACATCTTTTCAGTATTTCGTTTCTCTCTTGACAAGTGAAGTTCCGGGTGTGGTAATACCTATTATGTAGTGGCTACCCAAAGAAGTTCATGTCAAGGAATACAGAATACATAGGCAGTATATAAACATGCTTATTGTTGCATCATGTCAGTGGAGGAAAATACAGAAGGAACATTTGAGCACAATAAATCTCTCCTAAAGAGAGCGTTACTTGCTCCAACCTGTCTGCAGCAATCAGAGGAAGGAAGTCAGCAAGAAAAGGAAAGAATGCTAGGTTGCAAGTGCCAAAATGTCTCATCACTTGCTACTCAAGAGTAGGGCAGATTCCTATAACTCAAAACAAGGCTCAAATTCAGCTGCTAAATTTACAATAGTGTCCTAGATTTTAGAATCCATTTTTTTTCTATCAATAAAGGTGATCTTTGTCCAAATATCAATAGTGAAAACCACAGAGGATAAATGTTGAAAGAGACTTAAATTGTGTCTAAGTCTCTCATTTTCAGATGAGGTAACATGGATCAGAGAACATTATTGACTCCTAGTCCAGTGTTCTGTCCATTACATTTTGTTATGAAGGATAATTCTAATCAAATCATTTTTGAATTCCCAGTAAATCATGCCCCACCAAAAGTGTGTCTTTGTTATTTGATTATAGCTGTTAAGTGGATCTGAGGAACTAATTCTGAAGGATTTGCAGATAACGTATTAGTTTTCTTTTGTAAAGGTTTTGACAAATTTTTGATCTGATACTCTGATGCATTTAGAAGCTACCAAATGTTACTTTTAAGTCTCATTACTTGCTCAATTGCAGTTTTGATAAAATAGTCATGATTCTTTGGAGGAGTATTTTGGACACATAGGAGCTAAGTGTTACCATCAAGATGCCATTGATTATAAGGCAACTATTACTTTATAGGTTACTAAGAAAGAAAATGCAGTCAATTAAGCTATGATGTGCATTGATTGCAAGACACATATTGATTTCTGTAGTGTTAAAGGATGAAGAAATGTGCTTAGAATCATGGAAATATAGGAGGTACTTGGTTAGGAAAGACCTGTCTGAAGAGAGGAAGCATAATGGAGGCAGGAGTGCCAAGTAGAACCGGGGTACAGAGTGGATGAGCCGGGCCAAAGCAAAGACCTGTCTGGGAAGCAATGGAGAATAACTGCAAGGCTGTAGCACGTAGGACTGGAGGTTGGAGAGAGTGAGGAACGGGCTCAGACCAGAGCCCTTGGTCCTGAGCCTCAGCCTCTTGGTTCTGGTCACTCGTGAATAGGGGCAATTTATTAGAAATCAAGGCTTAACAACTTAAATGGGAGAGCAACTCTCAAAATCTTTGAGACTCCTAGGATTTAGAAGACAAGTTAAAGGATTGAGTGCCAGTCTAAAGCTTTTGAACCTTATTTTATAAGTAATAGTGAGCCTCTGAAAAAGGAGCAAAATGAAGTAAACAGTGTTTTAAGAAGATGAATCTAATAAGAGTGTGAATAATTATAATCTGCCAAAAATCGTGTTTTTGTTTTGTTTTTTTCCACAAGTACTCTCTGGAGAAGCAAAAGTAGTGTGATGATTGACTTTTTTCTATTTTACCAAGTTGTGCTACTTCACTGAGAAAAATCCAAATCCCACACATGGTAGTAGAGAAGCCAGTAGTTATTTACATCAGATTTTAAGTTACTCTCACCAGTAAACTGAATGCTAAAACACAACATTCAGTTACATCCTTAAAAAAAATGATTCACTTTGGGTGGAGTACAAACTTGCCCATAGTCGTCAGTTTTACTGCAGGCAAAATAAAGACACACCTCTTCCTGAAAACACAGACAACACAAATTACTGTGGCTAGCTTCTTGCATTATCACCTTTACATCAGCTCATCCCTCACTGCTAGTCACCTAAGGCTACTAATGTAAATACTACCCTTTCCAAGCATCAGGCTTCCTTCGGTAGTATTCTGGGATAACCTCTCATTCTGCAGTATCTTCCTTGACATTTCTTCTTCCTGCAAGATTCTCTAATCTCTGACAGTGTATTTTATCACCTCTGTGATATTGCTGTGAACAAGAAATTGCTTTCCTATTCGTCTGCTTGCTCAATTCCTACTCATTCTTTAAGAATCGGATCTCCTGACTACCTCCAGCAGATATTTGAGCTTCTTCTATGCATAAAGTAACTCTCTCTCATTCTCTCTTTCCTTTTTTTAAAAATATTTCAGTTCTCTCATTATATTGCCTACTCCTTGCCGGTAAGGGCCATTTCTCTTCAGATTCGTATCCCAAAAACTTAGCACAGTGCTTGGTATATAACAGGTGGTCACTAAATCATTGTTGACTTGATTGATTGATTAGATGATGGCAATTTATATCATATGCTAGCTATAAAGTTTGTTTTACCATGACTATTGGCTTAATAAGATATATTTTCTAGCCTCAGAATTAGAATCTAATGGAGACTTGAGACATACAACTAATTTGAGGACAAGGAAACGTTAATGCTCTAAAAAGACAGTCAAGAACATCTAGGAAGGACAGACTGCTTCCAGCAGGGGTGACTAAGAGATAATAATTACACTAAGTCTTGGGGAAAAGGGTGATATTTCAGGAAGCAGAGGAGAGGAGTAGGTAGGGATTCCATATGGAACTTACACTCTAGGCAAGGGACATAGACATGAAAGCGAGGAACGTATTAGGAGAGTAGTGAATATTTTAATTTGCATGGTTCAGCATTAGGAGATCATTGGCTAATAAAGCTGGGCAAGTAAGCTGAAATCACACCTGGGAAGAGTTCAGACTTTGGTAGGCAATGGAGAGACATACTTTCTGAGTAGAAGAAAGATACTCTTATGAGATTTTAGGGAGATTAATCAGTGCTCAGGCTGGATTATAAGAGGCAGAAACTACAGGCTGGGATAAAGGGGTATGGAAGTTCTTTAGGAGAGGAATTTAAGACAAGAAGTTAAACTAAATCAAAAGAAGAGAAGGATATATGTGAGTGACATTGTAGTGTATGAAGGAAAAAAGTGTCTCACTTGTTGTGTGCTGATCAGTTTACATTTGAATCACCAAATTCAAAGAGAAACACTGGCAAGCCAAGGTGAATCCAAAAGAGAGTAATCGGCATTTGGGTGGGAGGGAGGGACTAGGGTCTGCAAACTGTGAGTTCCTGATTAATCAGGAGGGAAAAAAGGCTGAAGGAGAGGTGTGATAGGCAGCTTCAGTTATTCGAAGGGCTGTCATCTCAAAGAGATGACAACGTCCTTATTCTGTTACTCCAGAGGGCTGAGAAAAGATACTGGACTGTGTCCATAAGAGTGTGATCCAGGTGTGGAAAGATTTGGGAACCGTGACACACAGGAAGAATAACTGAAGTATTTTGAGAGGTCTAATTTATGATAAAGGAAACTTGTAAGAAACTGGAGCACTGTCTTCAAATACATGAAAAGTCTGCCACATGTAAATGGGACTGGTAAACAGATTCCATTAACTCCATATATCAGAACCTTTTGTAAGTTATCGATAAGCAATTTTTCTCTTTAACGTAAGGAATTGACTATTGATTATAGTAGTCCATCCATCAGAAATATTATAAAAAGTGTGGGTAGTTAGAAGTGGATGTTGACAGTGGCAAATGTTTTTAAAAGGACAAATTAATAGTGTCTACTGGATTTGTTTTGTTAGTATCTGTTATATTAGAGGATAAAGAAAGAAGAACCAGTGGGTCAACCAATGTCTTAGAACTTATGTCAATACTATTTACTTGTGTTATTGAATGAGTATGTCAGAATTTATACGTCTCAGATAAACAGAAAATACAGAAAGACATACAAGGAAGTTGAGATACCCGTTTATAAATAAAATCTCTTAAAATACATACCAAATAAGGAGTTATGGCATAGCATAAAGAGCAGTGGGTTGACATCAGGCATACCTGAATTTGAAGCCAGCTCTGCCACTTACTAGCTGTTTTGTCTTTGGCATATTACTTGTCCTCTCTGGGTCATAGTTTAATCATCTGTAAAACAGGGATAGAGTTTCTCTCTTCCAAGGTTATTCCACAGATTAATAATAATGTTTATTCAGTACATAGAAAAGAACCTGGAATGTATTTGATATTAAAAAATGGCAAATATTAATACTATTATCTGAAAAGATTTTAAATAAGCAAATGGTAAAGTAGAAAGAGCATGGGCTTTCAAGTCACACTCATATGATTTTGAAGCCTAGCTCAGCCACTTGTTACATTCGTAGCAATCTGTTTAACCAATATCAGGTTCTTTATAAAATGAAAACAGTACCTGTCTACTTCACAGGTTCGCAATATTAAATTAGGTCATTTATTATTTCTATGTTGAGCAGAGTCTGGTATGTGATAAAACCTCAGTGTTAATTTCATTTCTCCTCAAAGGTATGAACAGGCAGTATCCCGCTTATGACCTTAACACGCATTTTACAGACTTTAGATGGACTGGAAGTCCTGGCTGGGCTCCACAGTCCCTGAGGGAAGGGAGAGCTGTTCCTGTTTGCCAATGCCAACTCCTGGGACTGATTCACCTAATGGACTCCCTCTGTTATGCGCCCCATGAACGGAAATGTCTAAGTTTTAATAGATAAAGAGAGGACAGAGACTGCTATGTTGTAATCAGTTTAAGTTACTACTATCCATGCACACTTAGAATTTCTGCCTTCTAAACCTCATCTGATATTTCTAAAGCTCTAGCTCTTCC
This sequence comes from Equus quagga, assembly GCF_021613505.1. Lineage (NCBI taxonomy): Eukaryota > Metazoa > Chordata > Mammalia > Perissodactyla > Equidae > Equus > Equus quagga. Next base: position 15,731,354 of record NC_060269.1, read on the forward strand.
AGGAGGAAGTGATGAGAAGAGATTTGTAGTCTGCCATTTATACCTGGGTTCTTACCTTATCTTCAGCCACGTATTACAGTCCACTTATATTGACTGTTCTGATCAGGTTTGTTTCCTTATTATTGAGATAATTTACATTCTTTCTCTCCGCAAATTTACCATTATGTTCTTATTTAGAAAACCACCCTTTTGGGCTCTTATGTATTTCTGAGCCACACTTCAAGAGTCACCCTAAGTTCTGCCTCCTCTTGACCTTTAGTGATCCTTCTAGCCTATAGTATTTTTCCCCACCTCGATCTCTCTCAGCCCCAATTCTGACCTTCATTCACTTTGTTTTTAGTGAGGAAGATTGGCCATGAATTTTATGGTATGTAAATTAATAAATAAAGTTGTTAAAAATAACTTATGAGATTATATGGTTAAATTTTACTTTATAATAAATTGCCCAAAGTGATAATATTTCCATTATGAAAGACAAGGGTGTTGATTCAAATGATTCCATTAGAAAACTAATTATAGCTACTCTTTGTTATATTGATATATATAGTTCTCATATATTATTTCTGTTAATAAATTTATATTGTACTATTCAGTAAAATTTTCAAAAATGTAACTACTCGTATGTAAAAAATACCATAATGGTCTTTCTTTGTTTGATTTTTCTGACCTTTTTTTAACTATGAAATTCAAATGATTTCTTCTCACTGTCTCTATGATTTTCTACTCTAAAAATAATATAATTATCAGTTGCCTTTTTAATCGAGATATTCTACAAGTTGACTATAAAGTGAATTTTTTTGTAAGAAAACTTAATTTTTTATATTTCTAAGATTAAATTTGAGGGATATTCACATTGGGGAAAAGTCAAATTTAGTAATGTATAAACTTGACAATGGACGATTGAACTACTGGCTTAAATAGTTGCTAATCTCTGTTCATTATTCCTTTCCCAAGCATAAGAATTTCTCTTATGCCTGTTATCTTTTAACTTCATACTTCTAGCTTCTATTTCTAGATTTGTGTTGGTATGCCCAATTGAACAGTAATGCTGATTTTTTCACTTCACAGATAGGAACTATCAGAACAGGAAAATTTGAAGCTACAAGAGAACTTGGAAATCATCCAGCCCAACTTATCAAATTATCCATTTGATATGAGATCCTGGGTGGTTAAAGAACTTGTTTGGATATATAGAGTTAATTGGTTACATAGTTAACTCTTAATTTTCAAAGAGTATTCACAATAAACTAGCCAAATTTCCTCATCTAGTCAAGAAGAGAAACTGATTTTTTTCATTCCTTGAACTTCAAATTTCTATAAATTTATGAACTGTAACTATGACTATGGACATTACTCTTCTTAATCAGCCTTGCCTAGCTCCATTTGCTCAAGTCCAACAAAATTAATTTCAAGCTATAATATATAGATGCTATTTATCTGGCTCCTTGCACTTTTTATAAGAAGGAATATACTGTAATATTAAGAGCTCTAGATCCAAACTTTCTGGGTGTGAGTCTAGCTCTGTCACTCATTTAACTCTGTGACCTTGGACAAGTTGTTCTCCCCTCAGTATGGGGAGACTAAAACTCTTCATAAGCTTTCTAGGATTAAATGAGTTAATACATGGGAAGTGCAGAGAACAGTACACTGAATGTAATATAATAATTCATTATTAACATAATATTAATAATAAGCTGAACAATTAATACAAGCTGAACAGACTGGTTGGGATGGGTAAAGAGGCAATAGATATTAGTAGCTTTTTTCCTGTCCTCCTTAGCCTTTGCTTCTGTATAGGTTTAACTCTGGAGCTATGTTTCTTAAACTTTAGTAAAGCATGGACACATTTTAAAGAAAATTATTTTTCCACACTTCTAAGAATATACCTACAAAATCCAGCTGAAGAAACAACATTAATTAAATACAGTTGCTTCCCATGATTGCTTGGCTTCAACACAATCAGAAATACAAATGTAAATTTACATACTGAAGTCAGGTTAGGAGTAGCCTATTGTAAGGTGTTGGTTCAATTGATCTAGCATTTTAATTTTTTGAGATTATTATTAAAATGAAAACAATTTTAAATTTATAAACTATCTTGAGAATACTTCAGCAGACCTTAGTATGAGAACTGTTGCTTTAGAAGCAAAAATAACCCACCTTATGCACAGCAAATTGTTTCTTTTATATGTGTGTAAGGCTCTGTTATCCCTATGTGTTTTGATCAATTGAAATTACTGCAGAGTAATACCAGGCCAAACTGCCAGTGGTGGTAGCAGCTGAAGCTGACTCTGGTCAGATCATGAATGAGCCAGAATAATGCCCATTCTGGGGCTGTCTTTAGGTAGAATGATAAAATTGGTTGTAACTTCTTTGTTTTCCTTCTGTTACCCCACTAAGTTCTCCTATCCTTCCTCTCATCTGTGCCTTTATCTCTTACCCCAAATATATGTTTCTCATTAAGGTGAGATGAATTAGTGCTTATTAATGTGTTACTTTTCCCACAATATTTACATTTTAGTAAAACAGATCTAAGGCCCTGAAGGACCTTCAGATTTATTTGAATCTCTTAAAGTGGGATTTCCAACACTTTGACAAGTTCAATAAGAAGAAATAGAGGTACATATATTTTTAAGTAATTTTTTATGTTGTAAAGCAAGAACATGTTCTTTGTAGAAAATTTTGAAAATGCAATAAAATGAAACAAAACACAGAAAAAATAATATGTATTCTTAGCTTATGAAGATAACCAGTGATAATACTTCTGACATTTTTCTTAATAGATTTTGTTTTAGGATTTTTAAAAAATTATTAAAATAAGACCAACCAGTTTATATTCTGCCTTTTTCACTAAAAATTATAAACATATATCTCATGTTTTTATAAACTATTCTAAACATTATCTTTAATGATTGCATACTATGGATTTACCAAGTTAGCGTGTGAATATTTTCCACATTCTTCTTACATATTGTAAATGATGTTCCAGAAGTTTTGTACTGTATTACATTCCAACCGACAGTATATAAGAGCCACTTTATTGCCATATTTTAATTGTTTGGTGAAAATGATATCCTTAAAAGAGTTTTTCTAATTTTTATATTTTTATTACTCTTAAGAGAAATTTGATTTTCTCTTGTGTAAATTTGCTCCTTATGTCTTTGCTTGTTTAGCTGTTGAAATCTTAATATCTTTCTTACTAATTTGTTTAAATTCTTTATATAGCTAGGTTATTAATCTTTTCTTGGAGATATTTTGCAGGTGGTGGTTTATTTTGGAATTTCATTTGTAATGTTCCCTAACATGCATAAGTCATCTCTACAGATTTTTCCTTTGCTTTTAAACTTAGAAAATCTTGAGAGTAAGGAATTTGGAGATAGGATGGGGCTTCTGTTGCATTTCAAACTATTAAGCTTTATATTTTTTAAAAATCTAAACTCATGTTCTCCTGTAAGCAGTTTATGAACGAAGAAACAAATAATTTCAGAGGTCCATGTGGAGTATTCTTAAATGTGATAACAGATAAAGGGAAAATGAGAAAGCAAATCTCAAAAAATTACTTATATTTAAATTTTTATTTCAAATGAAATGTTAAATGATGTAATATCCAGCTACCTTCAAAAATGTCTGCAAGACAGTGTTTAAAATAATTTGTCCAACTAAGCTAATAAGTTAATAGTCAAAACCTAGGGTAGTTTTACCAAATGAAAATAAAGTTAAATTTTAAGACCTGGCACATTAATGGTACCACAGTTAAGAATTCTACTGGGAGAAAAGGCAGAGTAGTCCCCATTTTCCCCTAAGTAAAGCTTCTTTATGAAAAGATAATGAATTATTAATTGAATCCTACTTCAAATGGGGGATATATACATGGAATATTTTGGATATATATTAAGATAAAAGTCATTTAAAATATAATAAGCATTATCTCATTTTGTAAGTCCCTTTCTCTAATGTTTGTTAAAGGAAAAGCCAAAGTTTTTTTTGTATATACATACTAAAAGATATAAATATTATTAATTTATGTCCGATAGCTCCCTGTGGAAAAGGAAAGACTGGTGTTGCCATAAATGTGCTCTGTTCTTTGTGTGAGTAGTTGAAGCTAATTGTAGGTGATCGGGATTTTATTTTGTGTCTGGTTATCATGTTTAGAATCTTATGCCATGATTTGTTTGAGAGTAATGCCTGCTTGCAGTTAAGTACATCCATTAGCTGTAAGCCTGGTTAAACAGTGCCTGTCCTCAGTTGGTAAACGTCTACTTGGATTATGATAATGCAGTAACAATCTGATAGATATAGCAACTGAAGTATTAAATCTGCAATGATGAAATAGAAACTGTCTTGCCTGCTTATAACCTTATCAGAGGGTTGCATTTTTAGTGGAGGTGACAGGAAGACAAAATAATAGCTTCTTCTTGCTGGAAGTACAGTAAGTGAAGACTTATGTGCAGATCTCTCACATTCCTTGAATAACCCTTTAAAAGGTGACATTTTTCCATCTTTGCTTTCAGTCCTTGCTTATATAAGAAAATAAAGTGAGGAACCTAGAAATGTGGGTTTAGTAAATTCTCACTTTTATAATCGCGTAAGGTTTTTTTTTTTCCTCCCCAAATCTCCCCAGTATGTAGCTGTATATTTTTAGTTGTGGATCCTTCTAGTTGTGGCATGTGGGACACCGCCTCAACATGGCGTAATGAGCGGTGCCATGTCTCTGCCCAGGATCCAAACCGGCCAAACCCTGGGCTGTTGAAGTGGAGCACGCGAACTTAACCACTCAGCCACGGGGCCGGCCCCAATCATAAAGCATAAAACATAAGGTTTTAATCAATGAGTGTCAAATGGAGAAGGGAATTTATATTTAATACCAACCTATGATGTGCCTGTATTTTAAATTATTAATTCTCACAATAACCCCATAATCCCAGAGAGTATTAGTGATTTGTGCAAGGTCATACAATCCCAAAGAGAAAGAGCCTAGCTTTGAGCCATGTTCTACTGACTTTAAAACCTAATCCCTTTCCTCTTATACAAGCAGATATGTATGATATATGAACCATAATGTAAAATAGATATATTTATAATATAAAAATAGATAGACTATACTATAGTATAATATAGTTTCTGATTAGAGCCAGATGATTGAAACAAAGAAAGGAGAGATTGCTCCAGACTGGAATGATCTGGAAAAGCTATGTGAAGATACAACTTGAATTGGCCTATGAACTCTGGGTAGATGGGCCTCAGATGGAATGAAGACTGAGAAAGTTTTGGAAGATAATTGGTAGTATGTATTTGAAGACAAAAGAGAAGACATTCTCTGAGTTACTTAAGGGCACCATCTCAGTTATTGGTCTTAGTTATTGATGCCTTGGTATTTATCACAATGCCTAGCATGTAAATAGGTGCTAAATAATGTTTAAATGATGCTTTAAAATGTTTGTTGAATTGAAAACACTCTGGGAGATAAGAGAAACATAGTTGAGAATATATAGTCTTGCAGTGTTGGAAGTAGCAGAATTAAAAGTACTTTCTCACAAGTCATTAGCCTGCTGTGGGAGTTGGGGGTGGGTGAGAATGGTGAGGAAGAAAGAGAGTGAGCACAAGTCAGCTTTTCCTCTGATTTAGAATAATAGGTCTAAAAGAGGAGCAATTTTGAAGGTTGATGAAAGAGTTAACACCTGATGCCCTCAGCCAACTTTGAAGTCTAGGAGACTTCATTGAAGCTTTGAGGGGAGTAAAAAGGGCTTGTTTCAGCCACTAAGGCAAGGGCAAATGGGTTCTTAAAAGAATAGCCAAATAGCAAGCAGCAAGGACCAAGGTGAAATTTGAGAACTAAATTTGGGTTATGTTTATTCCACAAGGTTTCTCTCTTTTCTTCTCAGAAATCTGAGGTACAGTGCAGAGCAAGTAGTTCTGTCTTAATATTTACCATTCAGATCTAACATATGCCATCATTTCAGGTTTCATACTTTATTTCGGGTCATGGGACCTGGTGGCATCTGTATCCCTAGGCCTTTGTGCAGGATTGGAACAGCGTATGGGCACAAATTAAAAATATTCACCTGAAACAATTTCTCTCAAGAATGCTTAGAAAAGCTTTAGGTTACACAGTTCAAGTAGCAGAGCTGGAAAAATGATTGGTGGGGAAAGCTAATGGGTTCATTTTCTCACTTCTGATGATTGTAGTATTTTTGGTAGCTACAATGTAGACCTCTGTCCTTCCCATTATCTAATTATAATGTGCAAGGACTGATTGCATGTGCTCTTTGTCTACAGTCCTTGGCACTAATAACCCTAAACAAAGCTACAGACACTAATTACCTCCTTTTCCTAATCTGAATTTTGATGTGCTTTTGAACTAGTAAGTCTTCTAATGTTCTAAGAGGGCTTTCCCCATCATTGCGGAGACATTTACTTCCCCTGAATTCAGGGAACTAGATTTTGAATTAAAGTTTTTTTGGAGGAGTTTTTGATGCTTATAATTTTGTAGCAGCACAAATAAATCAGGATGCCTTTATTTATTATATACCCAAACCAGCATTGCCTGCATTTGAGAAAGAGATAATTATAAAAGTTTACTCTAAGATACTCATGAGATGTGTATGCTCTTTATAGAAAACATGGAGACAAAGATAGTTCATTTTGTCTCCTGACTGTCAGATTCCATCTGTAACTAAGCAATAATGTTATCCTGTATCTCTTTTTGATAAGCTGTTACCTGAGTTTCTTGTGGTCATCCTAAGAAAGTAGAAAGCATAAAAATTAACTTTGGGTTTATGGCAGCTGAAAGGAAGCTGATTTACTGAGTTACTGAGCACATTTGAAAAATGACAAGGCAGAGTCTATTTATTCCTTTTTGGTTAAAGAACCAGGAAACGCTTTTGACTGATGACATCGCAATGAATCAGATTTATTAGCTTGAAGCACAGAACTTTTGTTTGTCTCCAAAGTCTTGACCAAGAGAATATAGTCTCATATAAAAATAAAGATAATTTGGCCTATGATTTTTCTTCTTTTTTGCAAAATTCAGTTTTCTTTATAAAATTTTCTTTTCCTTTTTTTTAAGTATTAGTTATATGACTTGAGCAACTCACTCTGCTTCAATTTCCTTATCCTTAAAATGAAGTTATTTACCTACCTATTTAACAGAGTTGTGAGAATTAAATGAGATCATATCTTTGGAATGATCAGAATGACTAGAACGGTATCTGATAATTGCTCAATGAGTATTAGCTATTGTTTTCAGTTAAACCAGAATGGCTTCAACCACACTGGCAGGGATAATGTTCCAGCTCAGCCTTTTACTAGTTGTGTGACCTTAGGAACGTTACTTAACCTCTTTGTACCTCAGTTTCCACATCGGTAACCTGGAGGTAACATTGATGCCTACCTTACAGATTTTTGTGAAAATTAAATCAATTAATGTATGTTAAAGTGCTTAGAACAACCTGGCACATAATTATTTTTTACATTATCACTGTTTTTATTAGGACAGATTTTTTCACAATGCAAAAAAGTACTATAAATGTACATTGTTCTACATCATGGCCAAGTAAGGAAATAAAAATAAGGTAAAATCACGAGACATCAAGGAAGAGAAAGAGGGCAAACTGATAGGAATAGGCAGAAGAGTAAGTATTACAGAAGCAGACAGTATAAAACATATACACCCAGGGGAGAGAGCGAATAAGGTAGGAAAGTTCCAGAAAGTTCTTCATACTTCTAACATTCGTTTATTTGTTTATACACACACACACACACGAAATAAAATCCTGGACTGGTTTACATGCTCTGTGGGCTACTATCTCTCACCACTTCATAGCATTTATTGCACTGTATTCTTTTTGCTAGATTAATTGTCCATCTTCTTCACATGCAAGCTCTTCGAAGGCAAGAAACATATATGTCTTGTTCATCTTTGGAATCATAGTGTCTTGCATATAGAAGACACTCAATATATATTTAAATTGAATCAGAAATAGGGCTTTGCAAGACTAATTTGTATTTTTCCGTAAACATTTTTCCTAATATCTTCCATAAATAGGCCTTCAATATGAAATATATATGTGTGGTACACTTTATATAAAATGCTTAACTGTGTGTAAAATGTTTGCCTTTACTGCATGTAACATTTATTTCTAAATTTCTATTTTCTTTTAAATTTGGAAGACTATTAAAATTAAATACTTCTGCTACTTAACATAGTAATGAGCACCACATCTTTAGGAAAATACAATTGTCTTGTTCACCACACTTTATATCATTTGTTAACTTTTCTGTTATTTCTTTTCTTTCAGAGTCTGTTGTTCTTTTTGATTGTAAAACAGCATACTTGCTGCTGCAACTAGTGGCTTTTTGCCATGCATTCTTAGTATTTCTTGGAACATTTGGTTTAGGAAGTGGGATAATTAGTATATAAACATTGTGTAGCAGAACTACTCTAATTAGTGCCTTTTGGCTTGAGTTCAGTGATAAACAAAGTAAAATGCACGTCAGCATTCATCCTAACAGTTTATAAAAATCCTGTTATGGCCCTATGGGACAACATACACAAGACATATTAAATAATGTAGTACTTCAGACCATGAGAAAGAGTTGCATCATGTTGATTTAATAGTCTCCACATAATAAATTAGCTCCCTAACTTTGAAGGCTTTCATTAGTCTTAATTATTCAGAAATCATAAACTTAGCCATCAAAGTGTATCCCTAATAACTTTGCACATCTCTAGTGATACATTGCCACTTTAATCTACCTAAATCAATTTCTCTATATTCCTATAATTTACTAGCTAAAGAACAGCATTGATTTAGACCATTAAAATGAAATAGACTGAAAAGCTAGGTTCAGAGGCAAAATATTTCTCACCCACTTTATAGGAGCTTCAGCAGATTTTCTTTGGTTCAGTTCACTGGTTAAGTCCCTTACTTCTAAAAAGCACTATTTCATATTTTTGAGTATGAATACTCAGATTTCTTCCATTAAGATGTTGTCCTGTCAGTCTCCATTATTCAAGCTGCTATACACATAGGGACAGATAATTTTTTCTGGAGACCAAGAACAGAACTTTCTGATAGACAGCTCTTTTTTTTTTTTTTTTTTTTGAGGAAGATTATCCCTGACTAACATCTGCTGCCAATCCTCCTCCTTTTTTTTTTTTTTTTTTTTTCCCCGCTGAGGAACACTGACCCTGAACTAATATCTGTGCCTGTCTTCCTCTACTTTATATGTGGGATGCCTACCACAGCATGGCTTGACAAGCGGTACGTAGGTCCGTACCCGGGATCTGAACCAGTGAACCCCAGGCCGCTGAAGCAGAACATGTGAACTTAACCACTGCGCTGCGGGCCAGCCCCTAGACAGCTCATTTGTTAAGAGATACTCTGAGCTTAAAATTGGGGCTTGAGTATGATGTCTCGGTACCAGTTCTTATGAATCTCGTTTGTACTCAGAAGGCTGAGTACCTCTTTAAAACCTCTTTATGATTAATTCCCTTGTATGAAATCACTGGGCTGAAAATGGCAAGTAAATATGTAAAAAAGTAGAAAGCTTAATAGATGAATACTTGTCAAAGAAATGAAAATGATAGAGCTTTCTCTAAATTCTGCACAAATAGGTGAATAAATAGACACACCTCCCCAAGCTGAATAGGTTTTACAGGATACTTCTACCAAACTTCAGGAGAGGTAGCTCCTGTCTCATGCAAATATCCCCTCCCCACTCCAAAACTAAAAAGTAGTTAAGGGCATGCTGCCTGGCTGATTGTGCAAGACTTGTAAAACCTTAATTCCAGAAGAATAGTACAAGTAAAGAAAATTATAGGTCCATCTCACAGTGACAGGTATGGGAATTCTAAAGGAAATATTAGCTAACTAAATCCAACAGTAGGTTTTTTTAATGTAATATTCATCTCTGGAAGGCAAGGATGGTTTAACATCAAAAATATCAATGAGATACACTATATTAATGGTGAAAATACATGATAGATCAAAAAATACATAATTGTCTAAAAGAATGCTTGAAAAGTACTTTATAAAATTTAACTCCAATTTATGACTAAAAGTCTAGAAAACTAGGAACAGAAGGAAACTTTACAAATTCGATAAAGCTTATATACCAAAACCTATAGCAAATATCACAACTAAAACAAGCTTTAGACAAAGCAAGACAAATATACCTACTAATACTGATATTCTTGATACAGATCTGGCTAATCTAATAAGAAAAAGAAATAGCATGAACTAAAGATGGGCAGAAGGAGAGGGAGGAGGGGGGAAAAAGAAAAATATACCAGACAAACAGTCTTTATTTGGATATTATATGATGTCCACAGGGGCAAATTATTAGCAACATAACTAGCAAAAGCAAGTTATATACTTTCAAAAATCAACAGTTTTTCCACATTAGCAGTCCCTACATTTCAAAATTGACAGTGACTTGACTACAAAAATTATAACGCAGTTAGGCATTAACCTAAAAAACATGCATAACAACTTTTATAGAACAAATTGTAAAACTTTACTAAAGGACATAAATGAAGATTTGAATAAATTAAAGCTATAACATGTTCATTGGTGAGGCACATTAACAATATAAGGATGTCAATTCTTACCAAATGCAATTCCAACTAAAAATTAATTATAATAGGATCTTTTGAGGAACTCTAAACTGACTATGATGAAGAACAAAGATCCACAAATAGCTAAGTCTATTTTGAATTATATTCAGAAGAGGAATGAGGTTTTGGCCAGATGTTAATCCATATTAATAAAAGCAGTATGGAACAGGCCTAGAAGCAGACAATCCGACTAATGAAACAGAGATGAGAGCTCAAAAACAGACCCCAAGTGGGAAAGAGGTGTGTAGCTTAGTAGGTTCTTGGAAAGACTCGTTTACTAGACTAAAAAAATAAAGTTGGGCCCTTAGCTCACTCATATACTTTATGAACTCCAGAGAGAACAAAGACCTAAAAATGACAGGTAGAACTATGTGGTAATAGAAGAAAATGTCAGAGAATATCTTTGTGGCGTTGGTATGTGGAAGAACTTATTAAAATCTATCACCAAAATCACAGACTATTAGGGATAAATTGGTAGCTTTACAATGTCAGAACTAAGGATTTCTGTTCAGTGAATTATAGGGTAAACAAAATTAACATAACAGTAACAGATTGAAACAAGATATCTGCAGCATCAAAAGCTGAAAAGAGAGAAATGTGTGGACTGTATGAGAAATGCTTGCAAATTCAACAATAAGAAGGGGAAACCAGTATATATAAAAGCCAAGGTTATTTCTAGACAGTTCATAGAAGGAGACTCCTGAATGGCCAATGTATGATGAGAGATGTTCAACCTTATGAGTAATTAGAGAAATGCTAATTAAAATAACAGTAACATACCACTCTGCACCCATCTATTTGGGAAGAAAGTTTTGAAAAATCAGTTGGTAAATCAAAATGTAGGTGAAGTTTTGGGGTAATGGGGATACTTAGACTGCTGGTAGAAATCTAGACTGATATAGCCAATCTGAAAAGCAGTCTCACAATCCTTAGTAAAGGTATGTGTATAGCTGGTCACCCAGGAGTCCCATTTCTGTAGACATATTCTAGTGAAACACAGCTCAAGTCCTATAATGGGCTGTATTCCAGGATGTTTATTGCAGAATTTTTTCTGGTGGTATAGAGTTGAGGACAACTTGAGTTTTTATCACCAGGGGAATGGGTAGGTAAAATGTGATGGATGCATCCTATAGAACACTCTGTAGCAGTCAGAAGCAATAAAATAAATACTGGCAATGCCCTCCAGCCACAGACCCCCAGGAACACACACCTGTAGTGGAACAAGTTGGGTTTATTACTCATTGCAGGGAGGGATAACATGCATTGTGGAGAACTCCGGGGCATCTCAGCAAGAGGATGTTCAGAAGGACTTATCTGAGCTTCTGGTAGATTTGAGAGTTTAAGGTGGGACTTTGCTCTGGCTTGGATACTCTCAGGAAGCAGATGTAATTCTATGATTGGTTATCTTAATTAAATCTTATCTATAAGGAGGGAAGAATAGAATGAGGCAAAGCTGTAATTGGCACAGAAGCTGCAGTCACTCTTACTAGCCTGGATAGGGAACGTTTGGTTGTTTTCGTGGTTTGGACAGTGTTCATATTTTGTCTGTGTTCAAACGTGGTTATGCAGGATCTTGTGTTTGTCGTGATCCATTATGGTCAGAGAGTGGCCTTGTCTGATGTTGATATTTTGTGAAATTGTTTATGTTCAACAGAACACCAAGTGAGTGTCAGGCCAGCTCGTAATAGCATGAAGACCTTGCTGGTGATGCCAAGCCAACTCCCTGATGTGCTTTTCTCTTTCCCAATACTGCAACAACAAGATTAGAACTTCAGAGCATGATATAGATTATTAAAAAGGGCTGACAACAAGATCTATAGCGTAATATTTATGTAAGTTAAACACATAAACAATAGTGTGTATTATTGAAGGATAAATCTATATACGAAGCACTATACCAAATGCACTGTTTTTCATCTTTAGTGATGGTGGAGGAAAGGGACCTGTGGCCAATACTGGGGGTGAAAGGAAATATTAAATTAGAGAGGAGCTTCATGTACTGTAGATTGAGGATTATGATAATTCAGTTCTCAGCAGCTGAGATCCAAAAGCCAGTCTATACATCAGGAGAAACATGGTAAAGGAAAGAGTGAGAGCCTGTGAACCAGCTTCTTATTTGCATTTACTGCCCTTGCCTTGTGGGAGGTGGGGAAGGAGGAATGCCTTCTTTAAGCTTTTCCTGAATCTCTTTCATTTCCCCCAGCAGAAATAAACTACTGTAATGATAGCATGTTGATGCTTGTTGAAATAAAACATGCCCACCAGTGTAAAATGAGAGCATTAATATTTCATGTGGAAACTTGCTTTAACTTTAAACATACCCAAAGGTTTGGAAGTAGAAAAACCAAAAAAAACCCCACCTCGTATTAGCTTCAGAGAAAGCTAGTTTATTATATTGTAGGTAAAAGATTTCTTCATAAACCTTAAAATTAGTGTCTGTAATCATGTTATTATGTCATCATTTACTTTTTAACTGTAGAAAAGAGCTTATGTTTTTAAGAAGCAAAGAGACTTCTTAGCCCTACCCTGACATTTTATCAGTGATTCTTTGGAAGCAAATGTGCTAGCATCTTAAGTGAATTCACTTCAACTTTCTTAACAAATATTTAAAAGTAGTATTACAGGTATTAAGAGCATAGATTCTTTAATTTAGGAAGGAAAAAACTTAATTTTTATTTTGACATCTTTCTGCTGAACTTTGAAGTGAACATGTGGGTCCCTGGTTCTGGGGTCCTCACTGGCTTTGCTTTGCCCCTTCCATAGTTTCTACCACATTAGGCCCCATGGCGTCCAAGGCGTGTCACCAAGATCAGCTAATGCATCTGTGAAGGCCGCTCTGCCTCCATGTTGTGTCTTACTGTTAGTTCTTATTCTTCCCTGGCTGTGTTCTGGATGTCTTGGTGTTAACTTTTGAAATATTCGTTCCCTTAATTTATGTCATTTTATAGTCGGGGAAGGGAAAAAGTATAGTTCTTATGTCATCAAATCCTGTTTAATTATTTCTTAATTAATAATCAATTAATCAGTAATCAATAATTACTTAAACCTTCACTAACATTACAGGAGGAAATATAGAACTTTTTCTATAAGCATTCAAAACCCTGAAATTAGTTTTTAAGAATAATTACTCTTTAATACACCATCTCTTTAAATCCATGTCAGATCCCCAGGTTTCTTCCATGTCTACTAGTAAATATAATGAATTTTGCTTTAAGAAACAAACACACCTCCATTCACATTCTTGAGCAATACCGCAATTGGTGAATTACTCTGGAATTTTGCTTATTAAAACATAAGCTATGAAATCTGTGTTGTTTAAGACCTCTGTTTTCTTGAGAGAAGCCCCACTGTTTCCTATAGAACTTATTCATTCAGACTTCTGGGTTTGATCTCCTGAGATTTCTGTGTGTTTAATCTCTAAAAGTATTTAGCAGATTCCACATTTGTTTTATGTAGATAGGATTAAGAAGGAACTGTGTTCTCAAAATTGAGTTGTGTGTATAAATTGTCCAAACTCATGTTTTTGTATAAAACAGTACTAAGAGTGATAGCCCACAACTTCTTTTAAATGCATAACATGGCTGTCATCTTATGTTTGCAGTACAGAATACTAGAAGAATAATACTGCTGCAAGCATATGGAGTAGTGTTTAATTCTGCATGCTCCTGTGCTTCCATTAAGACCTGCAGATAGGCTTCCCACAGCTGTGTATGGTCCATTCCAGATTTTCAAACTCAGTAAAATATGAATGAAAAATGCTTGCTCTGCCTTTGAGCTTATGAAATAGAGGGAGCTAATGGACAGTGTTAAAATTTTACTTCCCCCTGCTCCCCAACGAGTTTTCCTTCCTAGACATGTTTATGTGTTCTATATTCCCTACATTCTTGGGCCCAGGATTATAAAGCACAGTAAGAAGCCAAAAAGAATGAATACCTTTTTTTTTTTTTTAAAGATTTCATTTTTTCCTTTTTCTCCCCAAAGCCCCCTGGTACATAGTTGTGCATTCTTCGTTGTGGGTCCCTCTAGTTGTGGCATGTGGGACGCTGCCCCAGCGTGGTTTGATGAGCAGTGCCATGTCCGCGCCCAGGATTCGAACCAACGAAACACTGGGCCGCCTGCAGCAGAGCGCGCGAACCTAACCACTTGGCCACGGGGCCAGCCCCAAGAATGAATACCTTTTGAAGAACTTTTTTCAAGTTACCGTACCTAACCAGACAAGGACCTTAGGCAGTTTTTCCTGCAGATGCGGCAATCTGGAAGAAGGAGCAGAATGGGAGCAGACAGGTTGCTTCTTTACCTGAATAACTGAATGCGTTTTTTCTGCAAACTCTTCAAATTGTCAGCTCACGCACACTTTAAGTACTTTATTTAGTATCTCCATATCAGGAATGAAACTTGACACAATTTTTCATACCTGCACACACACATATAATAAATGTCACCCTCTTGCAACTTCTGTAAGAATTAGTGCTTATAGCATTGGACATTCTGTTAAAATCGTTAGTTTGAAACAGTGTTCTTTCCACAGGAATTTTATCAGAAAGGATATAAGGTGTTTTGAGCATGTGATTCCAAAGGAAAGGGAAAGCTGATAAAGAACTTAGTAATATAACCATTGATTTAGCTGTTTTACAGTTTCCTTTTGGAACTAATGGGATTTTTCTTTTTAACTCTCTTTAGGCACTGTGGTGGTGGGAGACAGATTTCATATTTATAGAGGCTTTAAAAGTAATTGTGGTTGGCACGGTAGTAGGAAGTCATCTAGGGTCACTGCTGACATCCAAGACCCAATATTCATAATAGGCATAGGCCAGAGTTTGATTTGTTTTTTGCGAGGGGATTATATATCTATTTAGGCAAAGTAAATTCTTATTTTTGGCATTCATACTAGAATTCTCTATTCTGGCTCTTATATTTTTGCACATTACAGGTAGGTAGTAAATCCCATGATTCTCCAGTCATAGAAATTCCTGAAAATTAGTTTACCTTAAAACATTTCAGTGTTTTGAAGGAGAAAAGGATATTGTTTCTAATTCTCCCTTTATACAGAAATTTTAACTACATTTTAAAATTGTTTTTTATTACCTGATATACCAGGGTTCTGTGGTTGGTATTCTTTTTGTTCTTAGGTCTCGGTGTCTCAACAGGGGTCAATAAACTTTTTCTGTAAAGGTCCAGATAGTAAATATTTTAGGCTATGCAGACCACATGTGGTCTTTGTTGCATCTCCTCCCACTCTGCCATCTTCCTCCTCTTTGTTTTTTACAAGCTTCCTAAAATGTAGAAACCATTCCAAGCTTGAGTGGCCTACAAAAACAGATTTGACCTGCTGGCTGTTTTAAGTGAGCCTTTAGTTGTAGACTCAGTTCTGCCCCAAAGTCACTTGTGATTTTGGGCAATTGGTATAATTGGGCTTGGATTCTCTGGCCCTTTTATGAAGAGAACTTAATAGTCTCTTACAGTGTGTAGAATCTCTGAAATACCTGTACATTTGCTTTTATTTGCTCATTTTCGCTATATGGTTTAATTATTAGAGAAAATACTTCGGTTGTGCTTCAGTCAAACTTCATTAATGCGTAGATTAGTATTATCTAGGGCCAAGCCATCTGTCATCTGAACTCGTCAGAAAGTCTGAATTTGAGTCCTTGATTTGCCACTTATTTAACTCTGGTCTCAAGCAAGTCACCAAACCACTCTGAATTTCAATTTCTTCTTTATCAAATTGAGGAAATGACACTAACTCTGCCTTCCTCTAAAATTGCTTAATTATTTTCTAATCAAAATGTAGATATTGAAAATGCTCCATAGACTACAAAACATAAAACCATCATTATGAATCATTGTTTTAAACTACATGCTTCTATAACTGTGAATTTCCCCTTATTAATTTTATTATAGGAAAATGTATTTTTTTATTTAAAACTGTTAGCCTAAATAACATTAGCCAGTAAGACCAATAATTCTTCTTAGTGTAACATTTGAAAAATAGTAGACATTCAATGGCTAGTTAATTAAGGCCGCAGTAGCTTTTTCCAACCAGAACTTGTACATAGATTTTGATTACACTGTTCTTTTTCCAGTGGTATCAAATGCTTTCTAGAATGTAGATAACCCAGTTCTCAACATAGTGCCTTGCATGTAGTAGCCACTCAAATATTTGCGAAATTTCTCGAGGACCTAGTCTGCCTAGGCATCAGATGTTCCTGTTTACCACTCAGCTGTAAATAATTGCATTTTTATACTTACAGTATAAAACTATTGGCTTTCCTTCTTTCATAGTTTGTTATTAAAGAAATTCTCCACAGATATTTGCTCCATTCCCTCAATAGTTCTCTGTTTTCCCTTCTTCAGTGACAGAATAATGAAAAGAAAAATATTCCCTGAGACTGAATAGGTTCTTTCCAATTAAAAGATAGTTAATTCCCAGTTTAATTTTTTCTTAACCCCCTCTCATCAGTTATTTCCATCAAAAGCACTGTAAGCCAATTTTTATATAATAAAAGCTATTCCTTGGTTAATGGAAGCTGATCTGGGTAGGGGTAGGTGGGAAGGAAACGCCCTAGAAATCTGAGATGGAATTCTTAGCTTTATTTGATTTTGTATTATACACGGCTTAAAGGGAAAGAACGCAGAATAACCTAGTGCAGTACTCCCTAAATCTGGCTGTACATCAGAATCACCAGATGAGCTTTGAAAACCCAAGGATTTCTTGGGCCTGCCACAGACTTACTGAATCAGAATCTTGGAGAGGGTCAGGCCTAGGAATCCATATTTTTTAAAAGATTCAGCCATGTTTGAAAGCCAATGGAGTAGTTATTAGCATGGTCTTTGGAGTAAGACAGATGTGAGTTTGAATTCTGGCTGTGGTATTTATTACCTGTATGAATTTGAGCAAACTATTTACCCTCTTTCCAAAAAAGTAAAGATAATAATAAAATTTAATTTCATAGAAGTTTTCAAGGATTTAATGAGATAATATAGCATTTAAGTGCATGGCACATAACATTCAGTAAATCATTGTTTATTATTTTTGTGCATGACTATATTATTATTCTTTCTGACAGATACTGTATTCCTTAGAAAAAAATTAATGTAGATTTTGAATAGAATTTGAATAGAAATTTATTTCATGACAGTCCCAAATTAGATTAGTTATGCTACATGTAAATTTCCATCATCTTATTAATAGGAATATGCAGGTATATATTCAGTCTGTAGTTTTCTTATGAAAACTTTTTATTTTTATTTTTTTTGCTGGGAAAGATTCACCCTGAGCTAACATCTGTTGCCAATCTTCCTCTCTTTTTTTTTCCTCCTCAAAGCCCAAGTACATAGTTGGATATTCTAGTTATAGGTCCTTCGAGTTCTGCTATGTGAGCCACCGCCACAGCATGGCTACTGACAGATGAGCGGTGTGGTTCCATGCCCGGGAACCAAACCCTGGGCTTCTGAAGCAGAGCGCGCTGAACTTTAACTGCTAGGCCTTCAGGGCTGGCTCAGCATTTTTTACAGTAGTAGTATGTATATGTTGCTATTAGGCTCTAGAGGACAGTCATGTCCATTTGGCAAAAACTATTTAAAATTCTAACCTAATACAGTAAAAGAAAAATTGAAAAGAAAGAGTACAAAATTCTTTTATGTTCACAACTTGATTTCCATTAGGCCTAATGTGATTTTTTTTTTTTTTTTAAAGACTAAAGCCACAGCTGAGTCAGGGGAAGCTAGTGCACGTAAGAATATGAGATATAGATATTAATTTTTAACAAACATTTAGTTTTCTTTAAAAATCTGATTTCACATATTATACTAGAAAGAAAGAAATGATGAAGCCTTTTATATGTATTAAAATAAGTATCTGTACAGACTATGGTAGTCCTTCCTTATCTGCAGGGGATACATTCCAAGACCCCCAGTGGATACCTGACACCATGGTCTGAACCCTATGTATACTATGTTTTTTCCTATACATACTTACCTATGATAGAGCTTAATTTATACATTAGACTCAGTATGAGATTAACAGCAATAACTAATAATAAAATAGAACAATTATAACAATATCCTATAATAAAAGTTACCATAGATCTTAACAACCTCAGCATACAATTTTTTTCCTCATTAAATTGAGAACTTTCACCTTTTCACTTAAAGGAAGCAGTTTACGGCTTTTCTTTGGCATATCCAAATTGCCAGCATCTCTGCTCTTGTGCTTTGGGGCCATTATTAAGTAAAATAAGGCTCACTTGAACACAAGCACTGCTATACAAGTGACAGTCCAGTCCATCTAATAACAGAGATGGCTACTAAGTGACTAAGGGGTGGAGAGCTTATACAGCATGGATACTTTGGACAAAGGGATGATTCACAGGATGATTCACATCCCAGGCAGAGCCAGAGCAGGAAACTCGAGATTTCATCACGCTACTCAGAACTGCATGCAATTTAAAACTTATGAATTTTCCATTTAACGCTTTAAGACCATGGTTGACCATGGGTAACTGAAATTGTGGAAAGTGAAACCACAGATAAGGGGGAACTTTTAACATCCTAAATATTGTAAGATCCTTTAAAAATATTTTTTTATCCTTTTATGTGTCTCCATGCTTTGAGGAAATAATTCTGATCGTGAAAAATAAGAGCGCTTCATGCTCCACTCCTCATAGCATTTTATTATCTTTTTTTTTTTTTTTAAAGATTTTTTTATTTTTTCCTTTTTCTCCCCAAAGCCCCTCCGGTACATAGTTGTATATTCTTCGTTGTGGGTCCTTCTAGTTGTGGTATGTGGGACGCTGCCTCAGCGTGGTTTGATGAGCTGTGCCATGTCCGCGCCCAGGATTTGAACCAACAAAACACTGGGCCGCCTGCAGCAGAGCGCGCGAACTTAACCACTCGACCACGGGGCCAGCACCTATTATCTTATTTTTTAAAAACTTATTTGCCCGATAGTTTGGATGTAGTCTCTGAAACACTGGACTTCTCCACAGTTATGTATTACTGAGAGTATCTCTTTGAGTAAGGTCTAGGACAACCATTTCTAAAGTGAAAATAGGCAGTGAAAGCGATTATTAAACAGCCAGTAACGTTCGTTCTTTGGTTAGAATGATAAATCAAATTCCTAGGAGTAGCCATGCAATTAAGCATCGTGTTGAATTTGGCTAAGTCATAGCAGAGTCAAGCTTAAAACTCAGGTCTCCTAACTCTCCTCAGAAGCTATCCCTTTATTTAGTAGATGAAGCATAGGCTAAGCCAATTTGGCACTCACTCCTTCCCAAAAATGGGTGTGGTTGATGGATTCTTAGAGAGTATTGAGACCAGGCATCTGAAGAATTGGAGTAATATTAGTAATAATAGTTAAACTTTATTCAGGCACTGAGTTGATGCTTTATCTGTTTTTCATTTAATTTTTATTCTGCCACCCTATGAGATAGATGTTGTTGTTATGGCCATTTTAGAGTTTATCTAATATTCATAATTTCATAACATCAAAAACAGCCATAATATTAACTATTATTAGAGTAGCTACTGTAGGATCTTATTTTTGACACTGCCATTTACTTTGTGTTTTACGTATTATTTCATTTAATATTCAGGACAATCTTATGAGAGTATAGTTATGAATATTCACATTTTAAACATATACCACCTAACACTGAACAGGTTAGAGTAACTTACCCAAATTCACACAAACGTAGGTTTGAACTCGGGTCTGATTCCAAATTTCATTCCCATCCCACATTTTTATTGTACTTATTGAAAGCCAAACACATAACTCTTATTAAAGTAAGATTGGTGTTACTTGGGAAATAGGGTAGGAACTTGAAAGCAAGACATCTTCTTTTCTTAAATATGTAGGAGTTCTTAGAATTTGTGTACTTTAATTTTCTAAGATAAAAACATGTTCCTCTTCCATTGTTATAGAATTGTAGAAAATCAGTTTAATGCCACAATATCCAAGGACTTTAAAAAGTTACTTAGAAGATGTGTTGTATTGGCCTCTCTATGAATTATCAGAAATCTTCTCCAGGTATGTTTCAAGGGGACTTTTGTTAGGTGAAGCAGAACATAGACATTTATGGAATGTATCATAGTGTCACACACACTTTTGGAAACCAGACAAAATTAAAAGAATATATCATTCTAAATGCTGGGCTTTGGTTCTTCTGTAGCTAATCTGATTAAACATTCAAAGTTACAAATTCATAGTTGAGTGCAATACTAAAATTTCCATAGATTTTAATAATTAATAACATAGTAGGCTAGGAATCCTGGTGTAAGAATTATTTTGGAGACAGATTATTCATGCATTTCTATTTTAGTTTACAACTGATAATACTGTGATTGATACTGATAACATATTTATTCATCCTAGATGGATATTGTGATTACAGAAATAATTAACATACGGGATGCCTTTAACAGGAGCAGTGGAAAACTTGAATAAAAATTATTAAGGATGGAAGTTTTATTTTTACTTCTCTAAGATAGTGGCTTTTCAGAATGTAAGAGTTTGGCATTATTGTATTTTGCCTAAGACAGCTTTTACAGTTTAGTAAATAACTGCAGTCTTTCAATAGAAGTTGGTGGACATATTGAAGCTGGATGGCTTTCTTTTCTTAAAAGATAATGTGATCTTCTGATTTGTAAGCTTTCATTTTCTAAAATCTAATAACCTTGTAAAAGAAACATCATTTTTAATTTGAACTCTAGTTGGAATGTCTAATTGAATGCCTTCAGTCATGACTTGTAGTTTCCCTGAAGGTTTCCTTCTTGAAAAATATTGACCTTTAGGATCATAAACGGAAAGTAATGAAAACTGTATTCATGTACAGAGTGATAAACGAACTGAACATATATGTTATTGGAGATGTGGGGTGTAAAGCCTGTGAGGATGTTCTAAGAAGTTACCTTAATTGTTAAGGAAAACACCATATGCTATTTTTTGGCCATTCAAAGAATGGGAGTACAGGTATGGGAGTTGAGGAGGGGAGGATATGTACATGCAAAGCTCTGATGAATGTCATTTCCTGGCATGTGAAAGGAGCACAGGGCAGACTGAGCTATGTAAAAGGCTAGTTTGTCATCGCAGTGGCCCCTAGATACTGCTTTGTGAAGAAAGAAAAGAGGAAAGGCGAAAGTTCCTAGATACGAAGGGCAAGATGGGAAGAAGAAACCACATCCATGATTTACTAAGTGCTTACTTTGTTATTATTGCTTTGTAAATAAGATAGACAGCAAATCCAGGCATTCAAAAATATACATGACTGCAAAAGGGCGATGTCACAGCTAACCCTACTTTGGCTTTTACTGCTGTTCTTTATGATAGGCATTTGTGTTTACTATGCTCTCTGAAACAGATCTCCCACAATCACTTTTTCTATAAGTTCTTTACTACTTATCATCTCACTTTTATAAAGTTGTTTGCATTAACTTACATCTGTAGTCATTCCCCAAGTTCATTCTGGAATGGCTGAAACCACTTATAAAGAAGAAAATATTAAGGGCATCAGGTGACCAGTGTATTACTTATGATTGCTGAGTTCTGCTTTTGACCAGAAATATCCTGAGGTTTTCATTCAAAAATATATTATTTTCTTTTTGTAATTAGAATATATATGGAGACAGTACAGTCTTATATTTATTAAGAGTATTAATAGATATTCTTTTGAATATTTCTGTTTGAAGCTTAGAAAATTCTGGCCTCAAAATTATATTTATTACTAATCATACATAGTAATTGTATCATTTGTATCAATTGTATCTAAGCTGAAGTCATCCTCCACCACTCTTTATGCCCTAGGGGAAAAAAGGCTGAACTCCAGCCTTTAAATATTATGCTTCTAGATTTTAAGGGAAAAAAAGGGAAATTACTCTTTTATTCTTAATCTTTCATTTTTATTCTGTATTATTAAATATATAGAATATAATATATAGTCCATGTAAATTTAATAATCTGTATGTTTTGAGGGTTTATATATTCTGGTATCTGTCCCTTAATAGAATAGATACATTCTTACAAAGTTTGCTCTATAATAGCTTCCTATTTATTGTAATGATTTTTTCCCCAATGATTTCTATTATAATATTAAAACTGTAAACCATTTTTCTAGTTCTGACATCTATCATAAAATCATATTTGTTTTTAAATATCTATATCCTTCAAAGGAAAACAGTAACTCTTCCATAAAATATTAACAATCTTCAATTCAAATATTAATAACATTTCTACCGTGTACTCAGAAACCAAAATCTTTGGCAGAAAGATTATCATTCTCATTTTTCTTCATAAACTGTTCTACAATTGTAGACAATCGCATGAGCTTTAGTGGTTAGGCTGCCCTTTTCTGCTCCTGAGGAACTGCACTGTCACTTCAAATGTTATCTCCAAGTTAACAGTATTTTTACCCCTTAGCTTTTTCCCTTCCTCGAAACTCACTATCTTTTCCAAAAGTTTTGATTTGGATCATGTCTATTTTAAAATGCTGATCATAAAAAATAGGTCTGTTTTGACCATTTATCATATATCAATCATAAAAGCACCAGTTTATAGGTAGGCATCTCAATAGTCGTAGACTACTAGATGTTGAACTGGGCCCCAGAATCAGCTAGTTCTTGTTCTTTAGATTAATGTTGAGGTAATTAGCAAGTTCCTTAAATTTTCGGGTTTATCGAGTGAATTTCTTTTCATTATTCCTGAATGCACATCCCTTTTACAGGTTTGTTTTAAATATATGAAATAATATCTGTGAAACACTAGAGAACCACACATATTTGGTGGTAATGGCTATCACTACTCCATGTTAGCCTTCTTCCCTGGTTCACACTTTCTCTTTTCTCCAAGGACTTTTTGGATTTTTTGCCTGCAGCTTCAAAAAACATTATTTTCTGTTGGTTCACATTAACTCAGCAGCTGAGCAGAGGTGGATGATGAATGGTTATAGAAAGGATAAGAAATATTGGGACTCCTGCACAAGCACTTCTCCAATCCCTTCCTTATATGAAAAAAATTTCTTGTATTTGTCTTTCTAGTAGTTTCATCATGGCTCATTTACTAATATATGAAAAAAGAGGATCATTTAGATGGAAGAAATAAAACAGGCAGAGGCAGATAGTGGAAACTGCTTATTACTACCCAACTTTTCTTCAAGCACCATCCTGTGCAAAACCATATTAATGTAATATAACAGAAAAATAATATTAAATATTAATATACCCTGATTTTCCTGGCTAGGCTTGTTTATTGCCTTCTTGATATAATTCCTGAATTTCAGAATCCACGTGTCAGCATGTGCTGTAGTTGAATATTTTTAAAAATTTGAAGTCTAGAGAATAGTATTAAATACTTGGTTACTGGATGTTAAAATTCTAAGCTCCCAAATACATCTGTATATAACATTCTATCTCTATTTTACTAATTCACTATGTAAGAAGGAGTTTTAAGACTTTCAGGAGCCACTTAATAGGAGTTATACTTTATTCTCCTGATCCTTTGGTTCAGAAAAGTAATAGCATATCTATCTTTGAGATTTTCCTTTGTATATGTTACTTCCCCTTCATGAAATGCCCTGCCCCCTCAGCCTGACAAGCTCTGGCTCAGTCTATAAAACACAGTATAGGTGTCATATCCCCTAAGGCAACTTCTTGACCTTTCCACACCTCAGGGATGGAGTTGGTGGTTGCCTCCCTTGCACTCCCATATCACTTGGTGTATCTCTATTGGAGCACTCTGTCTCAGCCACTAGGATGTAAGTTCCTTGAGGGCAGGAACCAAGTCTATTTATCTTTATATCTATTTAACCTGTATACAATGGTTTGTACATAGTATATGCTTGCTGAATACATAGATAAATGACCACGTTAGAAATCAGTGAGTCAGTGAATCCAGTCATATCGCAGGTTTGGAAACACATGGTCCATCTTCACAAGTATATTTTAGAGATTATCAGTCAATAAACATTTACTGTATCATATCCACCCACAGGCTACTGGAGTTACTGAAAAAAAGTTGTAGAGAATCAGGGAACAAAGTTAAGATAAAGCAAGAAGTGACCCAGATCTAGGCTCGACTGAGATTGAATTTTACTGTATTAAATCGTATTTAAAAATATAACTTTTTATTGAATATTAAATCATATCAACAAATACAACTGTTTTTGCTATAAGTGAGACATTATGCCAAACTTAGTAGTGGGTTCTCTGTTATGAAGAAACTTATAGTCTAATTTAGGTAGCAAGGCGTAAGCATTATAAAAAATGGTTAAACATCTCTGCAGTTTTTAACATTAGTTCATAGAGTTGTCCTAAGAGATGCCAAGTGATTTTACAGATCAATTTAAAACTATAAGAAGAACCACCGTTTTGACTCCTGGTGATCTGCTGGTATGACTACTAACAAATCATCATTCTCCATTTTATGCAACAGAAGTACTATCCTGCATAAGTAAATACAGTGTAATGTGGGGAGCACCTGTGAGGCAAAATGGCATGTAAAATGACTACTTTTTCCTCTCAGGCAGTGGTTCTCAACCAGGGATGATTTTGCCTACCCAGGGGACATTGGACAATATCCAGAGACATTTTTGGTTGTGTCAACTAGAAAGAGATGTTACTAGCATCTTCTGGATAGAGACCAGGGATGCTGCTAAACATTCCAGTGCACAGGGCAGCCCCCACAGCAAAGAATTACCTGGACCAAAATGTTAGTATCGCTGGGATTGAGAAACCCTGCTCTATGGTATTACTATTTTTCTATATTCCTCCTGCGTTTCATAGGAAATTGTATTCGCCTGTGATTTTCTGTTTCTATTTTGTTCATTCTTTATCATCTGCTCAGAGTTGTGAATCTAACCACTGCTGAGCCCTGGAACATAGACCCCGAGGGACCAGACCACACCATAACTCAGTTCCTCATGCATTGTTTCCTAGAGTAGCCTTCTTTTCTTTTTGCTGGAACCCTTCAGATGCCTTTTCTTTTAATTTGGCTTTTCCAGCCTATACTAACCTCAGAAATCTCCTTTTGCCCACAATTTACACTGGTCATATTCAGATCAAGTTTTTAAGCACAACGTAGAAGCACTCACCGTGCACATGAATATCAAGATGGACTATCCAGTGGGGCCGGCCCTGTGGTCGATCGGTTCAGTTCGCACACTACACTTCAGTGGCCCAGGGTTTCGCCAGTTGGGATCCTGGGCGCGGACGTGGCACCACCCATCAGGCCATGCTGAGGCGGTGTCCCACATGCCACAACTAGAAGGACTCACAATTAAAATATACAACTATGTGCTGGGGGATTTGGGGAGAAAAAAGCAGAAAGAAAAAAAAAAGATTCCAACACTTGTTAGTTCAGGTGCCAATCTTAAAAAACAAAAAGATGGACTGTCCAAGATGGCCATACCCTGAACCACCTTCCTGCCGCTGTTTGTTTTCTCCAATTTCCTGACGTTGGCTGCTCATTTGACTACCTCCTCAGCCTTCATTTCTGATCTTTGCCTTCCCCTTGCCTGTACAGACTTATTGCCTGGATTCCCTCTACTAATTTGATCTGAGTTGATTTTAATGTTATCCATTTGCTAAGGTCAATTGAATACTGGAAATACACTCTTCCTGGGTAATAGTCCCAGGATATTATAACAATACTGTGATTATCCTCTTTTCAAAAATGCACATTGGTTTCAATGTTTAAGAGATGGGGAAGAGAAGTTCCTGATGATGTTGTATGTACCAACAGAGGAGTTGAAGTGGTGGATATATCTCTGCTTCAGTAATAGCACTTTGGGCATTATATCAGCATCCAAATTAATTCCAGAAAAATGTGTCACATTTTGTTTCATCAGTTTTCCATCTCAGCACTAATGATCCAGGCAAAAAATAAAGCAGTGTGCTTTCTTTATCTAATTTCATCTGATTTCATAGTTGTGGCCAGATTTCCTAGAGATGAATGGAGGACTTTGAAGTATCGCTTTTCTAGTTAGATTTGCATCTTTCCTGTGTATGTTTAATAGAGCCGACAGAATGAGAAAGGGTCTGAAGGGTACCTCTATCTTCCTGTCTTCCTCCTCCAGTAAAAGGACTTCCTCTCATAGATTAGTGGATTGGGGTTAATAATACCGGTATTCACAGGAATAAAAAGAAGAATTGACTATGCCTGAAGGAAATCAGGTGCTGCTGTGGGTGGGAATCAGATAGAATCATGACTTCTATACTGTATAGTAGTATTGGGGACATTTTCTTGTTGATATTTTTTACAAAATACCCTATTTGGTTGTGTTAAGAATGTTAATAAGCCAGTTTTTAGGTGAACACTGCCTCAGATTTCAAGATCTGTGCTGATAGCTAGGATTCAACCCTTTGACTGCAATGCTACAGAGGGGTCCATTTATTTGTTACCTGCAAATTGTTGAAAGAATGCAGAGATTTAAAAACTGCCTCCATGCAAAACTTTGCAGAGATGTCACTTTCCACCCATTACTCATAGATGCCCTCATCTTGCTATTTAGGAAGCACTTTTCGTGGACTGTTAACTTCTGGTAGATATGTATCAATTATAGTCAATTTGACAGAAAATTTCAGAAAAGTAAAGAAGTGAGAGCATTGTTTGTATTCATTTAGCCATTTTAAAGGTGAAATTACTATTTGATTCATACAAGTGATATCATACACACTAGAAATATAAACCTCGTCTTTAGATATTTCTGTCAACCATTATCAGCTGCACAATGTAAGTGTCACTTCTATCAGAAGGAATGTCTTAAGTAATTGGTTGAGATAAAGGAACTGTGTGTGCCCACATCAACCCATTCTGGACTCTGTTTTTCTTTTTGGACCTGCCCAGAAGCAGAGAGGTTCTGTGGTGCCTACTGTCCCATGCTGTAAGCGTATAGGGAAGGCTTTCCCCTGGGGGGAGCCTACAGTTAGCTCCTGTCACTGAGTGGGTTAGTGCCTCTAATTCAGAGGTGCAGTGTTAGGAAGCCCGTGTAACTATACACATAAGCTACGTGCTCCAGTAAGAAAATACATATTTTGATATGTTGAGCTCCATATTTCTTACTTCTCTGTGTTCTGATCCTCTCATACCTACCTATCTCACTGTCACTCTCACTCTATCCTCCTTTCTTCTTCCCTGCTGTATGTATTCAGATAGGAAAGATAGGATTATTTTGCAACCACCCTCGCCCCCAAGAAAAAACTTTAACAATATCTTTTGTCATATTTTTGGTTTTCCTGAGTGATTGTCATTTTCCTATTACTTTGTAGGTCTTCATATATTCTGATTACTAATCTTTTGTCAGTTATATGTAACTCAGATGTCCCATCTCAGTCCTGTTGCTTGCCTTTACACTTTGTTTACATTTTATGTGGTCTTTTATCGTAGGGGAGTTTTTCGCTTTAATGTAGTCAATTTTATTGGTCTTTTACTTTTTGGATTTTTTATGTCTTCTTAAAGAAATCCTTCTGTACACTCAAAATCATCTTTTCGGTTAAATGCTTTAAAGTTTTACCCTGTAGATTTAGGTTCTTAATCAGTCTGGAGTTTTCGACCTAATATTTAGTGCTTCAGTGAACATACTCATGTATCTCCTCTTACAAAATGCACTATCCAATACAGAGGCTACTAGCTACATATAACTATTTAAATTTAAATTGATTAAAATTAAAGAAAATTTGTAGTTCAGTCCTTCATTCTCACACTAGCCACATTTCAGGTGCCTGAGTAGTCACACTTGTGGTTGATGACCACTCTATTGGACAGTGCAGATGTAGAATATCCCCACTGCTGTAATAAGGAGTCTTTTGCTCCCCTAGAGTCTTAACCAGGACCCTCTTCTTAGTGGGCTTTGATTCCAGTTACTCTGCTCCTGGACCCATAAGTGTGTTGAAGGGCAGCTAGCTTCTTATCTCTCGGTAGCTTCTTTCAAGTGAAAGACCTGCTCCCAAGTGAAAAGCTCCCTAAATAGAGGACTCATCTCTGTAGTCCTCCTTCTCCCGGATCCTGGCCTCCTTGTTACCTGCTAGTTCTCTAATTCCTTCAATTAGGTGTTTTTCTCCGGTTTTTCTAGTTATTCTGAGCAGGAGTTATTCTGTTCAAATGACTAGATCTCCATTGTCAAAAATGCAACTACCTAGCATTCAAGCTTGCGTTCCTTATAAAATATTGTTCATTATACGTGAGTTTGATTCCTTTACCCTTAATTTTGAACTTACTCTATTTGAATTAAATATATTTTATTTTTAAATGAATGTCTTTTTCTTTCTAAATCCAAATCTAGTTTTTTATTCTATCTTTGATTAGGCTTGTCTGTTGAGTAAAGAAACTGGTCCGTTTAAAAATATGCCATATTCAGCATTACCTTTAAAGATAAACATAAATTATAATAGAATATTTGCTTACTATTTCTAAGGTACTCATGTAAATAAAAAATAAGTCTAGGCTTTATCTGAAAAAGTACGTTGTTCGTTTATTTTTATATGTTTTGCTTGCTCAATCATTGAATGACTTTAATTCTTCTGAGAATACCAGTAAACTCCATGTGAATACTAGTGGTCTTAGAAACCTGAAGCTACTAGTAAAACTTTGCTGAAATATGATTTTGTGAGGAGAATTATAAAGCTTGCAGATTAACACAGTGAGACCAACCCAGCATGAAGCATTAAAGCTAACCTACCTGATACTGATTTCAATAAGGCAAGTACACATTAACATACTTAATGATATTACTGCAATCCTACCAACTTTAAAATAAATACTTCAGACTTCACTGTGCTCAGAAAGCATCTAGGAAATTGAAAACAGTGAAGTCTCTCTTTTTTTTTAAATATTCCCTAATGTTACAGGATTTTTATATATTTACCCATATGAAATGTTGACCTACAATGCAATATGCAGAGAATATAAGGTTGATGATAACTATTATTACTGATTATTACTGATAAATTTTTAGTTGCTGAATATTACAATAATAAATAACAAGTTCACTTTAAAGCACCACAGACAAGAGAAAAGCATAATATTCTCTTAACGGCCAATGAATAAATGATTTAACATTTTAAAGCATTTAATAAGACTAAAACCCACAGCATAGCTGTTTTCTGCTGTACAATTACCAGAAAAGTTCACTAGGTCATAGTAAAAGCAAAGAAGATTCATCTTAACATCTAATGTGCAGTGTACCTTTGTTGCTTAATCAAAAAGTGCAAAAGGACATAAAACACAGAATTGTATTTTCATCAAAATTTAAACCAGGCTTGACATCTTTAAAGTATGCCTCAAAAATTAGAAGAATAGAAATGTCATCACTTACACATGTATAGTCCATCCCAATCATTCCTGAAAAAAAGACCACACACAAACTTAGATTTTTAAGCCAAAAGGGCTTTAGCATATAAAGGGGGACAAAAGAGACTTAATGGCATCAGAACTAATGTCTCCAGTGTATTGAAAGGAAAAGTATAGTGTATATTCCTCCATCAGCCTCTCAGTTCACTTTCCACTGCTTCCTAGGGTGTGAAAGTAATTAATTCTCTACTTTATTGAATCATAAGGCTTTATGAAGCAACAATTTGAAATGATTTATGTAAATGTCTTATTATGTGGACGTTAGTCTTAGGGGGACAAATTAATCATCAAATTTCTTTTTATAAGGTAACTTACAGAGTTATACAGTTTCCATGTTATTATGTCACTCATAGGCTGTTTTATTTTATGTTTTACCATGTTTTATAAGTGATTCTTGGAAATTTTAAAGAATTTATGCAATTTAGCCTTTGTTTTTTGAGTGGCTTTGGGGATTCGAAGGCAGGAGAATGCCAACAGGAATTATCTGCTTTCCTGCCATAAGAAATAGTAGTATTTACAGGAAGAAAGCACATTCTATATAAGGGCTAGAGAAAAACTCATTGAAACCTCAGTGGTACTTTTTACAGTGGTTTTCCTTAGGGATACTTGGTATTACATTAAGACTGAGGCATTTAAAAAATATATTTTCTCTATAAGGAAAAGTAAGTCCAGCTTAATGAGTTATATTAAATCTAAGAGGTTTGAAAAGTTCAAAAAGGTATAAAGGAAATATATCAGTATTTTGGTTGCATTTTGATTAACAAGTTCATTTGTTTGAGTTTTTGAATAATGTTTAAATTTTTGAATAGTTAATTCAAAATTCATGATCAGTGCATGACCTTAAACATGAGATTTCCCAGTTTTATGGTGGTGACAAACCAAACAGTTTTTGGTCTCTTGGGCAAGACTGGTGCTTATTATAAGCAGCGGTAGAAGTAGTAATAAAAATAATGGTCTCCTATAAGGAGAATAATACTGCTGACTTAATTACATCTATTGACCAATTTTCTTTTAGGGTTACCCTCCCCCCCTCATAATATTATTATTCTTAAATAGCAAATAGGGAAAGTAAGGCAAAGACAAATCAAGTAACTTTAAATCTTCAACACCCTAGCAATTCATTCACTCATTAATTAGTTTATTCATGCCCCTTCTAGTTTCTGAAAGAAAATTAAGCTAATAATAACTTAATGATAGATATCATTAAGGTGACTTGAGCAGTTAAACAAGTTGACAAAGTAAAACAAAAACACGACTACTTTACACACTTCTCTCATCACTAAGGCATCATGCCAGTTAGTCACATAAAAAATAAACAAATAAATATGTCACACCAATTTGTTTTTTATAGAAAAGACTTGATCCAAAACATTCCCTGTTCTCGCAGTTATTTGCAAATAAATCTGAATCCTGTTGAAGCTAATTTGTAAGATACACAACAAAGTTTATCACAAATAGAAAGCTCCATGAGGTCAGTGTTATAAATTTCAAATTTTGATTTTTTTCTAGTACTAAAATAAATTGCTTAAAACTTCAGTTAAGAAGTTTCACTCTTTACTTTTGGATGGAAGAATCTCAGTAGTAGATGTTTCAAAATACAGTACACGTAGGGAGAGAGATTATGAGTTTACAAATGTGCAGATATACAGTTATGTTTTTAAAATCTAGATTATAAAACTGATATTAAATTCAAGTTTAACAACATATCTTATTAAGATAAGGATCTTAATCCTCTGTGAAAAGAAAAACAAAACAAAACAAAGCCCGGATAACAGGTTTCTTTTGGTGGTGATCTACAATGTATTAGGGCTATGATTTCCCTCTTGTTCTGCTGTCTCCTTATCCCTCAGTCATCGTAGGTAGAGCATCACACCAATAACTCTTCCTGTCAGTACTGGTGGCGACAGCCAGTCTGACCTGAAAGGAAACCAACACTCCTTCCCAACCTGGAAATGCTGGTTATTTATTTCACCACCCCCAACTCCCTGTAACTGCCCCCTACCACCACCACCACCACCGGCAGTCTTTGTTTATTTAAAATGCAGAATACCTCTTTCACATGTAAGCTGATTGGATTCTTTCAGTACTAAAGAACTTAACATAGTTTTCTTGGGCATTTCACACACACACAAAAGCATATAATCTTTCCACATTAGATCATTATTTCTAAACTTTAAAGAATTTCATATGGTGCATCCTGTAATAGGATCTTGGTTTATTTGCTGTTTGTTGGTCAGGTATAACCAGATGCAGAGATTGGATGAGGGTGAATAAAGTGAAATTACAGAAGCATATTTCTGAAACTTCCCAAGTTCGTTACTACTTTAATAGTGTTAGAAACAATGTCACTGTAATTTCCATTCCCAGTCCTTGTGTGTAATGTTAGCAAGATTCTTTCCGTGGGTGTCTTTACTATTTATAGATTTGTAGGAGCCATTTTTCTGGAATCCAAAACCCTTTCTTAGATATAAAACATTGAATAAAATGAGTTGAAAAGATTATTAATAATATTAGGCAAGGATACTGTCCTTTAGTTTCAAAGAAGGTGATAATATCAATGTTAACAGTGGCATTTGCTTTAAAAGACTAAGTTTCCTACTCCTGTTTTTCATTAGAACTATAAGCAAAAATACCAACAGAGTCTTTATTGCAATAATCAATTGTTTGAAAAAGTTGTCTAAAACCGTTAGATTTACACAGTTTATATTGGCCATACATAAGTTTATTATAAGTGGTCAAATATGTTTAAATATTACAATCCACCAATCCAGTCAGTACAACAGTTTAAGAAGGCATTGATTCTCTTATTTTAGAAATGTTATCTCAAATAATGTGAATAACCATTAGTGTTCATTGTAATTGTATACTTTTCCATACTCACCTCTAATATTTCTGTTACTTGCCAAATCCACCCCCTGATTAAGAGAACATAGAAATCTGCATGTAGCAGGTAATGTAAAGACAAACAAGATAGGGAATTTAATATGTTTTTCCTTTATCAGGCTCGCTGAGCATGCTCACTAGTTACATTCTAGTTTCCTTTTTATAAGCATATTTACTCTACTTTCATGGATGTGCTAAGAGGGAGGCAGGTGTTAATTTATATAAAATTCAAAATGTTAATTATAAATTAAGAGTTTTTGAGTGCTGAATTATAAATTCTATTTAAATAACATTAGCAATAGAAACTCTGGGATTTTGAAGCCTCCAACATAACGGTATATTAAGAGGATAATAGAAATCAGGTTGAAGGCATCTAGCATACAACTGCCCAGAGCCTTCTCTCTACATCTGCACCTAAGTCTGCTTGGTATTGTGGGGCGTGTGTGTGTGGGGCGTGTGTGTGTGTGTGTGCGCGCGCGTGCCTTGCCAGCCTCTTCCTAGAATTATATCTCTGCTTCTGAGTTTGTTTCTTCTCATATAGACATAATTAATTAAAGCTAGGACTTCACACAACACTAAAAATCACCACTAAGTAGGATCATTAAAAGCCACAACATCTTCCTACCCTAGGATTGGGTCCTTCCCCCCACCTGAGATTGGTATGTGATAAAATTGGCTTGCACTTTTAAAAATATTTTCTATTACTTGTTATAAAAAAGAATAAGATGGGTAGGAGAGGGAGAAAGATTAGGAAATGTGTTGACGTTTGTGGGATTAGATCTGGCATGTGAGAGGTGAACTGGAATTCTGGGGCTTCTCGTGGTAGTCTGATGTAACATGGATGAAGGGCAAAATGAAATTGGTACTGGTAGAATCAAGGCACAGATAGTAGTGGTGACACTGTAAGTTGTGGGAGAAGGGAAAGTCAGGTATTTGGGGCTCCCTCTTGGACCGATTTCTGAAGGCTTAATAGTCTAGGGAAGTGGGTCTAAGCCCCAGGTACAGAGCTCACACTTCATCCCTCTGGAGGAGGACAGACTCCTCCATGTCAGAGCTACTTCTCTTACAGGTCGGGGATACTCCTTGACCCCTGTGGGTTATAGACACTCTGGATTAGTAAATAAATGATAGGTATGGGTATAGATATAGAGCTAGTTAGGCGTATGAACCAGATTTCTCTCTCCAGACTTTAAATATAAAATAATGTTAATATTTGCATTGTACGAAAGGACTTTAATACAAACTGAACTTGGAGAATTTAGATGACCCGCAGAGACTGAGTGATTTTCAGAATCATTGATAACATCATTGTTTTGAATTTATGAAGGGAATTTTACAGTGGTAATGTAAGAAATTAAAATATAGCTCTAAATAGATCATGCCACTTTAAAATTTTAAATTTGAGATAAATGCTGTCGTATTATAAGCACTAGATATAAGTTACAGAGCTCATCAATGATATATTAGATCTGGTGTCTTTCCTATAAATTCAAAGCCACTAATCCTTATGTCAGAGTATATAAAAATCCCTACCTTTATGTAGTCTTTATTTTGTGTGGAATATTTGCCTAAACCAAGTTTTGGTTTTCTTCTGGACTAAATTTTTCAAAAGTATTTTACCATATATACATTGAACATTGTTCTAAGGGAATGAAAAATATCTTTTGATTCCTTTGCAGACCATAGAACTACTTTTGTTAATTCTGTGTCCTTAAATCTCTCTCTTTCTTTTTTTTTACTGATATGTGAAGCAAGACCTTAGTTTTACTCTTTTCCAAAGTTTGAAGTAAGAGATATGTAGCAGTTCACATGTTATGATCATTTCAGAGATGGACTTAAATTCACAGGGTTTTAGTACACACCAACCCTGAATAAAATGAAGAAATAAAACACTAGCACCAATTACTCTGTTCCAAAAGGTAAGACCACGTTCTGTGTGTTAATTTGTTTTCTACCATAACCATTTTATATGGTACTCAGAATTATGAGAGGAGTTACTGAGGGTACCTGAGGAGCTGATGCATATGTAACGTTAAAAGATTTCTTTAGTGGCCAGCCGGTGGTGCAGCGGTTAAGTTCGCACGTTACACTTCCGGGATTCGCCGGTTTCGATTCCGGGTGCCGACACGGCATCGCTTGGCTAGCTG
The DNA here is from genome assembly GCF_021613505.1 of Equus quagga. Taxonomy (NCBI): domain Eukaryota; kingdom Metazoa; phylum Chordata; class Mammalia; order Perissodactyla; family Equidae; genus Equus; species Equus quagga. The sequence goes on from NC_060269.1 coordinate 15,766,335, forward strand.
TGCTGCGGTGGGCATCCCACGTAAAGTAGAGGAAGATGTGCACGGATGTTAGCTCTGGGCCAGTCTTCCTCAGCAAAAAGAGGAGGATTGGCAGCAGATGTTAGCTCAGGGCTAATGTTCCTCAAAAAAAAAAAAAAAAAGATTTCTTTGAAGAGAAAACTTCTGTGTGCCCATGGTTACCCAGTTGGGAATGCCCCTGTGCATACCATAAGCTTGGCCCTCCATTTGTTGTTGCTCATGGTTTGGAGTGGCTCCTTTGATTATTTGAATTTGGTTGCACTGAAAAAGCGAGCCTGTTGCTTCATCGTAAAAAGAAAGTGCTTGTCCAAACACGTCGCATGTTGGCAGTTTAGAGGCTGCTCTTTTGCTGTCTGGAACTTAGACAACTTTTTAACCTCTAAGGCAAGGTAGCTGGGACAAGGTGTCAGTTACTTTCAAAAAGTAAATAAATCATAGGCTTTGAGTTTCGGTATAATAATAAAGATCCAATGTCCTCACATGAGTTTCTCATTCCATGATTTTGAATCCTTTTTTTTTTTTTGCAGTGAATGCTCTACTTTCAAAGTAAAACTTTAAAACTGCACGGTTTAGAAAGCCAAGTACCTTGAGAGGAAGATTTTTAAGAATTCGCAAGGAAAGAACAGAGTTAACTTTAATAAAATGAACTAAAGAATTAAAAAAACGTATATTTGAAATTTAATCTTTCCTTGCCTCTTTTCTTTACCAAATCAGGAAATACCAGTATAGCTGTTGTGCGAACATCCTTGTATTTGAGAGAGTGACTTTGAATGTTTTAAATATTTTGTAAGCCAGTTAATCACTTGTTATAAGTTCACCTAAGACTTACAAATTTCTATGAATAATTCTAAACTTACTCTATAGAACAGTACTTCAAAAATTGACAAATATGGAGATAAAAGTCTTTATGGCTTAACTCTGTTCGGTTGCTAATATCTATCAACAATCTATATTTGCCAGGTTCCACTCCCAAAACCATAAATTGTACTTTTTCAGAAAGGCAATTAAAACACTAATCATTAGTTGAATAAAGAGACTATTTGGTTGAGGATAAAATGGTCTGCAAATAAATGAAGCTTGGATTGGCTAATCTTTATCAAGTAGTTTCCAGTGCTCAAGTATGTGCTGTAGAGTAAACATACCTTGCTGAGCAAAAATTGAGTGTTTCAGTGTTAGTTTCATGTGTTCTTATAACCTCCAAAACTATTGATAGAGTTAATCCTGTCACAAATTATCTAAAAAGAATGAACAAGAATATGCAAAATATAACAATAACAACAACAACATGCACAGATTAAATGAAAGTGTTAAGGCTTTTTACAGCTGATTGAAAAGTGTATTAGGATTGCTAGAGCCTTTTCTAGAAAGAGGAGATAAACTACTGATTGCCCAAGTTGCTGGTGCTTTATTCCATTTCTACTTAGCATTTTTTCAAATTTATTTTTATTATATCTTGCTTTTACGTTTTAATGCTAGGTTAATATTCTGGAGATAATATTACATTTTGGTTTTTATTGTTTAAAAAAGATATGCTAATGGTACTTCAGAGCATTGATCTCTAAACTTTTTTACTGAATATACCTATGAGTACTTTTTAGCATGAACCACCAATATAGTCACATTGATTTATAAATTATATACAAGTGCATTATACAACATATTAAAAAACATATAAACATATAAAACAGAAATTTAAAAGGATGAGATTTTATGTCTTAAGTATCTATTCTAATATCTTAATTTTATATGCAGGGGATCATTTTTCTCTTTCCTCTTATTTTTAAACTTTTTACTTTGATGTAATTATAGACTCGCAGAAAGTTGCAAAAAAATACTGTATAGAATCCCACGAACCTTTCACCCACCTCCTCTCAGTGATGACATCTTATATGACTACAGAACAATATTAAAACCAGGAAATTACTATTGGTATAATACTGTTAATTAGACTACAGACCTTACTCACTTTTCACATGCACTCATTTGTGTTTGTGTGTGTACCTGTGTGCACTTGGATGTGTATTTGGTGTATGTAGTTCATTGCTGTTTGATCCCATTTATAGATCATGTAATCACTACTACAATCAAGATACAGCATTGTATCTTGAATCACCACAAAGAAATTCTCTTGTGTGCTCCTTTATAGCTAAATACTCCCCTCTTCCCCTCACCTCTGTCTTCTGGGAACCACAAGTCTATATTCCTCTCCACAGTTTTGTCATTTCAAAAATATCGTATAACTGCAATCATACAGTAAGTATGTAACCTTTTGAGATTGGCTTTTTTCGGTAAGCATTATATTCTTGAGATCCATCCAAGTTGTGTCAATGCTTGTACCTTTTTATTGCTGAGTAGTACTCCACTGGATGGATATATCAAAGTGTGTTTAACCCTTCACCTGTCTAAGGACATTTATATTGTTTCCAGTTTGGGGCTAGTATGAATAAAGCTGTTATGAACATCCATGGAAAGATTTTTTTGTGAAGAGAAGTTCTTATTTCCTTGGGATAAATGCCCAAGAGTGCAATTGCTAATGGTATGTTAGTTTCCTATCGCTGCTGTAACAAATTGCTACAAGACTAGCAGCTTAAACAACACAAATTTATTATCTTACAGTTCTATAGGTTAGAAGTCCAACATGAGTCTCACTGGGCTAAAATCAAGGTGATAGCAGGACTGCATTCCTTTCTGGAGGCTTTAGGGGGTAATCTGTTTCCTTGCCTTTTTTAGTTCCTCCTAATATTCCTTTGCTGGTGGCCCCTGCCTCCATCTTTGAAGCCACCAAAGTTGCATCTCTCTGTACCGTTCTTCCATAGTCACGTCTTCCTCTGACTGACTCTCTTATCTCTCTCTTCCACTTTTAATCCTTATGTAATGTTATGTAATGTAATTCTTATAATTCCACTGTCCTGTTAGGATAATCTCCCCATTTTAAGGTCAACTGATTAGTAACCTTAATTCCCCTTTGCCAAGTAAGGTAACATATTCCTGGGTTCCAGGGATTAGAATATGGACATCTTCAGGGTGAAGAGCAGGGTGTGCACTATTCTACCTACTGCACATGCTCTATTAAAAACACTGCTAAATTATCTTCCAGGGTGGGTGTACCATTTTATGTTCCCACCAGTAATGAGTGAGAAATCCAAGTTCTCTATATTCTTACCAGCATTTGGTGTTTCGATCAGTGTGTAGTGATATCTCATTGTAATTTTAATTTGCATCTCCCTAATGGTTAATTATGTTGAACTTTTTTTCATGTACTTATTTGCCATCAGTATGCCTTCTGTGATGAAATGTCTGTTCAAGTCTTTTGCCCATTTTCTAATTGGACTTTCTGTTATTTTACCGTTGTATTTTGACACTTGTTTATATATTCTAAATACAAGTTCTTTGTTAGATATGTGATTTGCAAATAACTTTTCTCAGTCTGTGGCTTGTCTTTTTATCCTCTTTAACAGGTTCTTTTGCTTGTGGGAAACTTTCTAAAGTCTCGTTTCTCGCTTTATGTGAGTGATGCCACATGCTATAATCATGAATATCTCATGGGATTTTAAAGAAAATATTCACATAAGACTGTAATCATTGCTTAAAACTGTATTTCTGGTAACACTTTGTGTTCATTTGAATGCATTTAGAGTTGGACCCAGTGATGGGCTAGAACTGGCTCTTACCAGTTTGCAAAAGCTGCTTTTAAAATTTTCAGGAATGTTACAAATTAGTTTGTAAATGGTCAGTAACCATGGTTGGGAGTACCTTTACCATGGAACTTATCAGTCACTACGAATCACTGTTTAGAGGGGGAATTTGAACCAAGACTATCTAATTCTGAAGTTCATAATCTAATCCACATCACTAAACTATATTATTTACTGTGTGATATTCTGGAAACTTATAATCTTGAATAATACAAAATTGAAACAAAAATAAAGTAGCAAAAACCTACAAAGCAACTATTATAGTCTGGTGAAGAGAATGCCCTGACTTATTTATTTATGATATATATCTCAGTGGTTATTGATTTACTTTTTAAGAAAAGAAAAAGCACTCGATTTCTTGATAATTCTTTGCGTAGTTCCACTAGTAGTGTGCTGATAAATATTTAACAACCCACTCGCCAGAAAGAAACAAAACAACTTAGTGGCTGTCTGACCCTGGTCAATACCATCTCATATCTAAAATTGTCATAGTAATAATATATACCTCATAGATTCTGAAGCTTGTACAAGATGATGTTTATAAAGCATTTAACAGATAATGACTCAATAAATGTTCACTGTTTTATCATTATAGTCATCACCTCTGTAATCTCTACAGGGTAAGCTGAATGCCTTTCATAGTCGCAACAAATTTTACGCATTACATTCAATAAATTATGTACGTAACAGTAGTAAGAACATAGCTACCTCTATATATTACTACGATTGAAAAGATGAATTTTGAACCAACAGAATACTTGCGGGAAAAATTCTTCTTATTGGTATGGCACTGGACATAAAAATATACAATAATACGAATATATGTAATAGAATAGAGTAAATATAATTCATTCATTCCCTATTTACTAAATATCTACTATATGCTGTTGAATACATACATATATTCTGTTCTCTTGAGGGAAAAAGACTTAGGGTGGTATAAATAAGACAAATCCTTTTCTCAGAAAATATAAATTAAAGAGATAAGATGATTTTTAAATTACATGAAATGAACTATTTTGCAGTAAAACTAAAAATGACTTATTGATATGAGAATGCTTTTTTAGTATTCAAGCATCCCCTACCTACCACTTAACATCCTAGAAAATCATATGTCCTATACTTGAAAATGCTAACCAGGACCCCATTTCCCAAAATCCTCAACCAGTTTCTTAAAACCTAAGTAAATATAATGAAATGTCTTTAAATTAACAAATTATGATCTTAGGATGTAATATACTTAAACCAGGCTTCCTGCTGACCTAACAAACAAATCTAGCTGTTAAGGAACAGTTGCTTCGTTGACACTCAGAGGGCTTTCCTGAATGTCTACACACAATCTACCCTTTCCACCAATTGTATTTGGAATGTAACATGAGACTTTGCCCCCATATGTCCTGTTATTTAAAATGTTAAGTTTGAGGAACATAAGTATAAATTTTTTCCTATATTAACATCAGCTGAAAAATGTTGAATTAAGAGATATATATTCCCTGAGGTAGGGGGGTTAAACTGAGAAGCATTCTACCAGGAAAATGTTAACCATGGAGACCCTCTGCAGGTAGGCCTGCTTTTTGTGTTCTGGCTTACTTATTGGAGGAAGTACAGTATAACCAACAATAAACACCTGGTTAATGCTTCATGCTTTAAATACTTGCTTTTTAAATTCTCGTACAACCTTGGATGAGGAAATGGGGGTTCAAAGACCTTAAATTAATTTCACAAAACCATACAACTCCTCAGTTTAAGAACTAGAATTCAGATCTACTTCTACAGGTAATATCCAGGAACAGCTATTAGAAAACTTGAAAAGCAGCCAGGAAAACAAACTGAAGTGTCTCTCACATGGACCCAGTGTCATATGGTTTTAAATTAAATGCCTTTCCCATCCCCTCTGCCACTACAGGAGGTTTTAATCCCTGTCTCCAAATATTGCTATATGAGATAGAATTTGCAAATTCTTCCTTTCTGGTCTGACAGTAGCTGTTTTCCATTATACTATACAATCAGTTACCCTTGATAGTATTTTTTACCCATCCTTAAGTAAATATTTCTGAAGTCAGTATTTGCTGCAAAAGAATTAATAAAATGTATTAGGAAGTTTGCTAGAGCTTTTTGCTTTGCTTATTTCATAGAATCAAGTGAAAAATTAGACTTTCTTATTATATTTCACTTAACAATTCAATTCACAAGAAAGTCTATTTTAATACGGCAGTTTAACAGAGCATATCCTAACTGCCAGCTTCATGGAATCGTAGGGTATTGAAGCAAAGAGTCTTTTAATTTATGTTAGAGAGGAAGAAATGAGTTAATGAGGGAGAAAATCATGAATGAACGGTTGAAGCATTCTAGAGAATTCTAATGCAAATGAGATTAGCTACTAGGTCACTTTTGCATCAAGTGTTCTAGATAAAAGCAATGTGGTACTCTCTCAAATGGTAACTCATATCTGGCCATTCTGTTTCCTAGGTAGCACTCAAATTAGTTTTAGGTGTATTTCTATCTACCAACAGTCAACAATCAGAAAATAAAATTAAGAAAACAATTCCATTTATAACAGCATCCAAAGAATAAAATAATTCGTAATAAATCTACCTAAGGAAGTGAAATACTTACACGCTGAAAACTACAAAATATTCCTGAAAGAAATTAGAGAAGACCTATATAAATGGAAAGATATTCTGTGCTCATAGATTGAAAGGCCTAGCATTGTTAAAATGTAGGTACCAGCCAATGTGGAGGTTCAAAATAATTTCTATAAAACTTCCAACAGTGTTTTTTGCAAACATGGAAAGATCAGTCATCAAATTTGTATGGAATGCAAGAGGCCCCAAATAGCCAAAACAATACTGAAAAAGAAGAACAAAGTTAGAGGACTTATACTTCCTGATATCAAAACTTACTGCAAAGCTACAATAATCAAAACAATGTGGTATGAGCATAAAGATAGACTATATATAGATCAAAGGAATAGGATTGAGAGTCTGGAAATAAACCCGTGAATATATAGCCAATTTAATTTCCACAAAGGTGCCAAGACCATTCAATGGGGGAAATAATATACTTTGCAACCTGGGACAATTTGATTTCCACATGCAAAGAATGAAGTTGGATTCCTACCTCACACGATATACAAAAATTAACTCAAAATAAATCAGTCATCTAGATATAACAACTAAGATCATAAAACTCTTAGATTAAAAACATGGGGATAAATCTTAATGACTTTGGATTTGGCAGTGGATTCTTAGATAGAAAACCAAAAGCTACAAGGAAAAAACAGATTTAATGGAACATCTTGGCTTATAAACAGTAAGTCCAAACCACAGTGATAAAACTATGATGCAAATAAGCAAACTAGTTGGATCAGTGTAAGCAGATTATCTAACTATCCATTGATTTGGATAAATAATATGAGACCAAGTTTTTATTTGTCGACAGTTAACCTACATATAGCAACTAACATCCAGACTTTCTTGGAAGTTTTGTCAGACTCTACAAAGCTAACCATCAATGGTGGTATGGACAGAAGATACCAAAGTCTTTGGGGTAACACATTTAGATGATGAAGAGGGTTAGGAATATTCTCCAGAAGGATACTAAAGTGATTCTTATCAAACAGTATTAAGAAACAGTCATTGTTCTGTAGTTCATTGTGCTAATTGTTCTCCTTCCACTCTCCAGATCTACTCTTGCCTTTATCAGTGTTGGGTGTGTTTGTCTGTATAAGGAGGGGAGAGTGAGGTGACCTTTATGGACTGCGTAGCTCTGGCTTCCATTCCATTGGTTTCAGCCATTGGGAAACATCAACAGGAGATTAGAAGGTGGAGGAGAAAGAAGTCAGGATATATCTTCCCAGTCCCTCCCTGCTGTAGCATTGCGATTTTAGCATTGTCAGTGTCTCTTTATGACTGTATCGCCTATACTTTGAGTAGCCACCCCATATCTCCAACAGCTTCAGCTTTATTTAGGTTTTGATAAAACTGTCTTTTGCCCTTTCCCCCTTAGGCTCCTAAGCAGTAAGAGCTTCCTGTAGTTGCTAGACTTTGGGACCTTCAGCATCCCTTATGGGTGCTCTTAGCCTTTTCCAACTCTTCTGAAAATATTTCTTAAACTGATTTGTCTTCAAAATCCCTGCCAGAACCCTGGCTAATTTGCTGGTCTTCCAACTTAGTTTTCCTTTTCTATTGTTTGGTGTGACTTTGCCCTGTCAAATCATGGTAGACAGTCTGTGCTTAATATCACTACAGTAGAAGCCATAATGTTTTACACAGGAAATGGAGGACAGTGATTAAATCTTGGGAGTCAGATAAATAAAGGTAGATTAAGAGAACCTCTCCTATTAGTAAATGTTACTGCCTTTGTTCTTAGAAAAAGTTGAAATGTTGTAAATATTATTCAGTATTGCACTTAGAAAATAAGTGTTTTACCAGCAAATGAACTTAATTTTTACAATTTGCTTTATTATCTTCATTTCCCAGTCTCCAGAATACTCTTAAACTAGTAATTTTTAACATTCATTGGTTCATGCTAAAGACCATCTTCCCATAAAAGTGCATATAAACATAAACGTTTATTTGTGTTTTCAACCTGTTCTCCAATCCCTTGCATTCATCCAGGAACCCCCAGGTAAGCATACCTATCTTAACTGTTTTAAAACTTTCCATGGCATGCTTGATCAGGGGAGAAAAATGTTCCGTGGAAAGTGCCAGTTTTATCAGCAAGCTAGAAAAGGCCTTAGAAAGTGCTTGTAAGACAGAACTAGAACTGTAGGAGGAAATCAGTAGAGATCTTCAGTCCTTTGGACCCATTCCATATAGTCCAGCAGATCATGAAGACCTACTTTTTTGTAGAGACTGTCACAACACACAAGTTGGGAATCACCCTTTTATATGTAGATTGGCTATAGCCAAGAGTCAATGATAGTGATACCTTTTTTCACTTTTAATTATACTGTTTGCAATATGGAGCAAATGTTGAGTAATCTTTAGGCATTTATTATTTTTTTCACCTAGACTAATAATTTTGTTTCTAGAGTTCCAGTGAGTAATGGAGTGAGAATTAATCTTGAAAATCCTGCTACCTTATATCATTGAAAACACTTTGCCCACCTGCTCCCTGGGCCCAGGAGAGTAAACCCCTGGATGTCAGATTGCTAGATGATACCTTTAAGACTGATATATTTGTAACCAGCAGTTTTAAAACAAACAAGAAGGTATAATCCCATTTTACTGTTTGTTTGTTTCAATGGACAGGGTTGGATATATCTATCTAAGAATAGAAAGTGTCTGGAAGAAAATGATTTCTATGAAGAGAAATAGTGGATTGGTAGAAGAAACAGGATTTTTGCTTTACACGCTTCACATTTCTATACTGTTTGTTGTTGTTATTTTACCATGAGCTTGTGTTACTCAATAAAATAACAAAAATAGGTGAGGACAGGCGGACATCTTTTTGGCTTTTTTGATTATTCTCGCCTCATCCCTGGTTCCCTAGCTTCCATTAGTTAGCTATGTTCTCCATTTACTTATTTTTGACAACCTACAGGGTCTTCCCGAATTTTTTCTTTTTCTTTGTTCTGATTAACAGCCTCTCAATTTATTTCTTCATCGCCTGCCCACACCCAGGTCCTCAGATCATACATAAGAACTTCTACCTATTCACTCCCCGCCCACACACACCACTCATCTTTTTCTTGTCTTCACTATTCCAGTTATTCCGTTATTTTTGTTCTATGCCTTTGAGAATTTATTCTTTACAAAGAACCAAAACATTATTAGTTTATTTGTTTTTAGGTACGTCAGAAGATACAGTAGGCAAAATAAACACCGTAAGAACATACAAAAATTCCACTAAAAGGAGTTTAGCATAACTGAGGAATACAAGCTAAAGCTAAGCTCTGAGCTAACAATATTTAATGGGTACATATCCTATATAGAATAAAGTCTTTCCTAAATTTCCTTTTCCGTTTCCTGAATTTCATTCATACATGCTCATGCAAATACATCCAAACATACTTCCATTGTACCCTAACAGAAAAAAATCTTCAGTTTAGATTTATTTTGATTAAAATCAGATATTTAGTCCCAAATCCACAAATGTATTTATAATTTAGGAAAAAGAGGGCACTCCAACAAAACTATTATTCAGTGTACTTCTCAGCATAGCACAAGTCATGTCTGGATTTAGGTGGATACAGTTAGCTACTACTAAAAATCAATCATCAGTGGAGACAATGAATACTGAATATGGGATTTGTAAGACTTTGTGAGAATGACAAATAATGGAAAGAACGTTTAGAGATCTAATTCTAAGAAGAGCTGTTCAGGAGGCAGCTATAGCCAGGGTTGCTTTCTGGGGTATCTCTCTGTCCCAGAGACTTAGGCTTCATTGTTGAGGCTTGGTACTGTCTAAACCATTTCAGTGATGCCTGGCAGGGGTCTCCTGACAACCAACCTTCCAGGTAGGTAATGAGACTTCCTTGCCAGCAAGGAATACCATATAATACCACTGCAGTTTTTATATATAGATTCTTTTTTTCTTTTTTTTTTTTTAAAGATTTTATTTTTTCCTTTTTCTCCCCAAAGCCCCCCGGCACATAGTTGTATATTCTCCGTTGTGGGTCCTTCTAGTTGCAGCATGTGGGATGCTGCCTCAGCGTGGTTTGATGAGCAGTGCCATGTCCACGCCCAGGATTTGAACCAACGAAACACTGGGCCACCTGCAGCTAAGCGCATGAATTTAACCACTTGGCCATGGGGCCAGCCCCTATGTATAGATTATTTTTGCAGAGGTACATACTACCTAACAGACACTAAACTAAAATAAGTCTATCTCCTTCTCTTAAAAATACCCTTACTAGCAAATGAAAATGAAAACACACCATACCAACTCATTTGGGATGCAGCAAAAGCAGTGCTAAGAGGGAAATTCATTGCAATACAGGCTCACCTCAATAAACAAGAAAAATCTCAGATAAGCAACCTCAAACAACACCTAACAGAATTAGAAAAAGAAGAACAAACAAAGCCAAAAGTCAGTAGGAGGAGGGAAGTAATAAAAATTAGAGCAGTAATAAACAATATTGAAACAAAAAAGACAGTAGAAAGGATCAATGAAACAGAGAGTTGGTTCTTTGAAAAAATTAACAAAATTGACAAACCCTTAGCCAGACTCACTAAGAAAAAAAAGAGAGAAGACTCAAATAAATAAAATTAGAAATGAGAGAGGAGAAATCACAACATATACCACAGAAATACAAAGCATCATAAGAGAATACTATGAAAAACTATATGCCAACAAATTGGACAACCTAGAAGAAATGGACAAATTCCTAGACTCTTACAACCTCCCAAAACTGAAGCAGGAAGAAATAGAGAATCTGGATAGACCAATCACAAGTAAAGAAATCGAAACAGTAATCAAAAACCTCCCCAAAAATAAAAGTCCAGGACCAGACGGCTTCTCTGGAGAATTCTACCAAACAAACAAAGAAGATTTAATACTTATCCTTCTCAAACTATTCCAGAAAATTGAGGAAGATGGAGCACTCCCTAACACATTCTATGAAGCCAACATCACCCTGATCCCAAAACCTGACAAGGACAACACAATGAAGGAAAACTACAGGTCAATATCACTGATGAACATAGATGCAAAAATCCTCAACAAAATTTTGGCAAACCAAATACAGCAATACATTAAAAAGATTATACACCATGATCAAGTGGGATTTATACCAGGGACACAAGGATGGTTCAACATCTGCAAGTCAATCAACGTGATACAGTACATTAATAAAATGAGAAACAAAAACCACATGATCATCTCAATAGATGCAGAGAAAGCATTTGACAAGATCCAACATCCATTTATGATAAAAACCCTCAATAAAATGGGTATAGAAGGAAAGTACCTCAACATAATAAAGGCCATATATGACAAACTCACAGCCAACATCATACTCAATGGACAGAAACTGAAAGCCATCCCTCTGAGAACAGGAACAAGACAAGGGTGCCCACTTTCACCACCCTTATTCAACATAGTACTGGAGGTGTTGGCCAGAGCAATTCGGCAAGAAAAAGAAATAAAAGGAATCCAAATAGGCAGTGAAGAAGTGAAACTCTTGCTGTTTGCAGACAACATGATCTTATATATAGAAAACCCAAAAGAATCCTTAGGAAAGCTATTAGAAATAATCAATAGCTACAGCAAAGTTGCAGGGTATAAAATCAACATACATAGGGGCTGGCCCCGTGGCCGAGTGGTTAAGTTCTCGCGCTCTGCTGCAGGCGGCCCAGTGTTTCGTTAGTTCGAATCCTGGGCGCAGACATGGCACTGCTCATCAGACCACGCTGAGGCCGCGTCCCACATGCCACAACTAGAAGGACCCACAATGAAGAATATACAACTATGTACTGGGGGGGCTTTGGGGAGAAAAAGGAAAAAAAAATCTTAAAAAAAAAAAAATCAACATACATAAAACAGTAGCAAGAACTCAATCCCATTCACAATCGCAACAAAAAGAATAAAATACCTTGGGATAAATTTAACCAAGGAAGTGAAAGACCTATACAACAAAAACTATGAGACTTTCCTGAAAGAAGTTGATGTCGACATAAAGAGATGGAAAGACATTCCATGCACATGGATTGGAAGAATAAACATAGTTAAAATGTCCATTCTACCTAAAGCAGTCTACAGATTCAACGCTATCCCAATCAGAATCCCAATGACATTCTTTACAGAAATTGAACAAAGAATCCTAAAACTCATATGGGGCAACAAAAGACCCCAAATTGCTCAAGCAATCCTGAGAAAGAAGAACAAAGCTGGAGGCATCACAATCTCTGACTTCAAAGCATACTACAAGGCTACAGTAATAAAACAGCATGGTACTGGTGCAGAAACAGGTGCACAGATCAATGGAACAGAATTGAAAGCACAGAAAGAAAACCACACATTTGTGGACAGCTAATCTTCAACAAAGGAGCTGAGGGCCTACAATGGAGAAAAGAAAGTCTCTTCAACAAATGGTGCTGGGAAACCTGGACAGCCACATGTAAAAGAATGAAAATTGACCATTCTTTTTCACCATTCACAGAAATAAACTCAAAATGGATCAAAGACCTAAAGATTAGGCCTGAAATAATAAGTATTCTAGAAGAGAATATAGGCAGTACACTCTTTGAGATCAGTTTCAAAAGAATCTTCTTGGACACCATAACTCCTCAGACGAGGGAAACAATAGAAAGAATAAACAAATGGGACTTCATCAGACTAAAGAGCTTCTTCAAGGCAAGGGAAAACAGGATTGAAACAAAAAAACAACCCACTAGTTGGGAAAACATATTTACAAGTTATTTATCCGACAAAGGGTTAATCTTCGTAATATATAAAGAACTCACACAGATCAACAACAAAAAATCAAACAGCCTGATCAAAAAATGGGCAGGGGACATGAACAGAAATTTCTCCAAAGAAGATATACAGATGGCCAATAGACACATGAAAAGATGCTCATCATCACTAATCATCAGGGAAATGCAAATCAAAACTACGCTAAGATATCACCTTACACCTGTTAGAATGGCAAAAATATCCAAAACAAAAAGTGACAAATGTTGGAGAGGTTATGGAAAAAAAGGAACCCTCATACACTGTTGGTGGGCATGCAAACTGCTGCAGCCACTATGGAAAACAGTATGGACATTTCTCAGAAAAATTGGTAATAGAAATACCCTATGACCCAGCCATCCCACTACTGGGTATATATCCAAAGAACTTGAAATCAGCAACTCCAAAAGTCCTATGCACCCCTATGTTCATCGCAGCATTATTTATGATAGCCAAGACGTGGAAGCAACCTAAGTGCCCGTCAACTAATGATTGGATAAGGAAGATATGGTGTATATATACAATGGAATACTACTCAGCCATAAAAAAGGATAAAATCATTCCATTCACAACAACATGGATGGACCTTGAGAGTATTATGTTAAGTGAAATAAACCAGATAGAGAAAGACAAACTCTTGATGACTCCACTCATAGGTGGAAGTTAAACATAGAGACAAAGTGAAGTGAGTAGTGATTACCAGGGGAAAGGAGGGGTGGGGGGAGGACACAAAGGGTGAAGTGGTGCACCTAGAACATGACTAACAATAATGTATGACTGAAATTTCACAAGGTTGTAAACTACCATAATCTTAATAAAAAGTTAAAAAAAAAAAAATACCCTTACTAGCAAGAGGAAATCCTCCATGCCCCAGTCTAACTCAGTTCAGTCTGATTTAGCTTGGGAGAGTAAAGTAGTATATCAGTCACTTCAGCTAATATTTACAGAAGCTATGTAGAATAATTTGTATTGGTTTAGTTTTTAATATAACTTAATAATTGGTGTAAGCTAACTTACATGTAATAAGTCCTTTAAATAGTTGAAATTATTAATAATCTCACTGCCTTTGTTCTTACTTAATTGTCCTATCTCAGGGTACATATATATAAGCAAGTACCCTTGGGTATTTTGATGCTAGATCAGTGATTTAAACTGTCAACTATATTTATTACTGCTTCCAAGAAAGGTCACTGGGGTTTAAAACAGCAGATTAAGCAGGTGAGGAAAAGCATGGGACATAAGTAACACATATTCATTTTAATGTCTTTGCCATTAATGGAAAGTTTAGTAAGCAAAGGAAACAGATTATGACAAATTTGATAATTATAATATGTGAGAGAGAATTTAGAAATATGGGATTAACTTTGGTCTTACTGAGATTATTTGTTTTGACTGAATGTTAACTGCTTCTTTTTTAAGATATATTTTTAAAGACTAAAAATAATAGCATGTAGATATAGAAATATAGTCAAACACTATGTTTTATTTTAATTAACCTTTGAAATAAGTTAAAGTGAAAAGTAATACTCATTTTTCCCTGTTTATTTTGAATATTGAAAATATAGGTAGTGATTTCACACATTAAACTGAGTCTAGAGCTGAACCAGTGAAGACAAAGTTGACATATCAGATTTGCCCACTCTTCCATAGAATATGTTCATGCTTTAATGAGGTCTTAAAGTTATCTTCTAATGCTAATTGTAATGATGTAGGTGATATGGATCAATAATTTTATTTTTTAAATGTTAGAAATTATTGGATACATTGTGGATGTTTCAGTGATCTCTAGACTTTATTTGTATAATAAAGTGTGATCAGAATGTTTGAACTTGGAGTGGGCCCCGTGTCCCAGTGGTTAAGTTGATACACTCCGCTTCAGCAGCCCTGGGTCTCACTGGTTCGCATCCTGGGTACGGACATGGCACTGCTCATCAACCCATGCTGAGGCAGCATCCCATATGCCACAACTAGAAGGACCCACAGCTAAAAATATACAACTATGTGCCAGGGGGCTTTGGGGAAAAAAAGGAGAAATAAAATCTTTAAAAAAAAAAAAGGAAGAAAGAAAGAATGTTTGAGTTAAGGAAGATGCCAAATATAGCAGTCCAGTCCCTCTCCTTTTACAGATGAGCAAACTGAAGCTCAAGAAGTAAAGTGAATAGCTTCACCAAGGTCACACAGAGAATGAGAACAGACCTGTGGATTTTTTTTTTCATGTATAACAACTTCAATAGGGAACTTCTACAGTGATCACTGTTTTACAGATGAGGAAACTAAGATTATGAAAAAATAAGAAAATTATCAACCAATTGGCAGTTTTAACAAAGTATAATTATACTTTTAAGCCCTTCTTTCCCTTTTTGAGATATCATTGACATGTAACAATATATTAGTTTCAAGTGTATAACATAATGATTCAATATCATAGATCACAGTGCCCCCCATCTTGTAACTTCCCACCCATTTGTCTTCCCAAAGTGCTGCTTCCACGTTCCAGATAACTTCACTGTTTTTCCTACTCTCAACACCCACCAAAGAAAAGTTCCTAATTTCATTCTCTCTCCACCTTCTGGGATATTTATTGCCTGAATGAATCTCTGAGTAGTGTGTTCAAATAGTGTAACAAGATGAAACAAGCATTCTAATGTCAGAGGAGCTCCTTGGGGGCTGAGGAGCTCTTCTCTTCTGTCTGTCAATCTGCCCTAGTTCCAGTCTCGCTTCTCATTCTCTCTTGTTCTTTAGTTCATTCCTGAACTGCACGGAGTCTCTACCATATGATCTCTTAGTAAGGGCAAATATAAAGAGGAAAGGATTTTTTTTTAAATACATAGAGAGACTGTTTTTAAGTTGGTAATTAAGAATATAACAGACATTTAGGACGCTAAATTTCATGTTTCAAGATAGCAAAAGAATATAGTCAGCACAGTGTCATGAGATCTGACCTATGACAGGTTTTTTGTGGACATTTATAGGAGACATTCCACTTTTTTTTTTCAATATCAGACATCACCATATTATACTCATTAAAATATGTGTAGATAAAAGTGATTGTAGGGCATAAATTAGCATAACCTTTCTGGAAAGTAGTTAATATATAACAGAAACTTCAAGTAGTCACCTTTTGTTTTACTAGGAATTTATTCTAGGATATAAGACAAGTAGTTCAAGATGTTAAAGTGTTCACTGCAGGGTTTGTTATGGGATTGAATCTGTAAAATAAGACTAATGGTACCTACTTATCTTAGAGAGTTGCTTGAGGATTAAATATTACATATGTGCTATATATAATAAGCAACTGTTAAAATAGTAATATATATTTATATGTATTAACATTAAAAGAAGTCCATGCATTATGTTTACTGGGAAATAAAAGTAAATTATAAAACAGTCATAAATAATACAACTTTTATGTAAAACAGTGTACATTACAATGATCTAGAAAGTTGTTCCCCAAACTGTTAATAGAACCATCATTTTTGGTGATTTTTAGTCTTTAATTAATGTTAATCGGTATTGTGAGAAATTTGTTTACAATAATATAAATCTTTTTTTCTGCTTTCTCTCCCCAAATCCCCCCAGTACATAGTTGCATATTTTAGTTGTAGGTCCTTCTAGTTGTGGCTTGTGGGACACCGCCTCAGCATGGCCTGATGAGCTATGCCATGTCCGCGCCCAGGATTCGAACTGATGAAACCCTGGGCCTCCGAAGCAGAGAGTGCAAGCTTAACCACTTGGCCACAGGACTTGCCCCTATGAATCTTTTTTTTTTTTTAACAACTGTTTCCAATCTTTTTTTTTTTTTTTTCCTGCTTTATCTCCCCAATCCCCCCCGTACACGGGTGTATATCTTAGTTGCATGTCCCTCTAGTTGTGGGATGTGGGACACCACCTCAACGTGGCCTGACGAGCAGTGCCATGTCCGTGCCCAGGATCCGAACCCTGGGCAGCTGCAACAGAGCACGTGAACTTAACCACTCAGCCACAGAGCCGGCCCCTATGAATCATTTTTATATTCAGAGAAAGCAGTGATATTATTTTTATTTTTAAAATAAACCAAATGTGTATGCTAACGATATGACTTTTAATTTGTTTTGAACTTCCTTGTGTGTAAAAGGAGAGTTACAAACTTCTAGCATAAATGTTGTTTATAACCCCCATCCCATCCTTATGATTCCTGAGCCATTCTCGGCTCCATAATAACCGAAGTGAATGTCTTCTCAAAGGGTTTGGAGTCTGATTTCTCATCAGCAACTTCCTTAGCACTAGTAATGCTGTCAGAGAAGTGGAAGGGGGTGGAGGGAAACCAGGATGTTGACAGAGCCCAGGAGAGAAGTCAGTGTGATGATCTAAAGGAGTATTGGCAAAGTCCAGAATTATGCAGCAATTTTAAGACTGTCTTTAGTTTTACTCATCATTTAGAACTCAGTTATGTTTTAAACATTCTCTTGGTGAATTTCAGGAAAGGGAGACTGCCTCTTTCCATTCATTTGGACTCAACAATTTTATTTTTAGTTATATATAGAGGAGAAATTCTCTCGGCTAAAAAAAAAAATTTAAAGGAAAACCTTTAGACAGCTAGGTGAAGTGAAGGGTACTCTTGAGTGTATGTGTGGAGGATGTAGTGAGTGACAGTGTGGCATACCCTCCCACCCACACCAGAATTTTTGCCTTGAGGCTTAAGTACTTTTCCCTAGCTATTCTTAGAAATAATCATATATCTTAAGGAGTACTGTATGATCAACTTGGAGGAGTTTAAAAATAAGTGAGAAAAGGTATCCTGTAGTGCAGCATATGAATGACTCTTCAGCATTTACAGGCCTTTTTCCTCTTTACTTTCTCATTCATTCCCCTGGTTAATACTAGGCAATAAACCCATTTCAGAATTATTCACTGAGAAGGAAATGGTGTAACTATTCACAGCTGTAGCTGCGTAGGTCACCAACAGGTCCCTGGGACTTAGGATCAAATCTGAGTTAATATTATCAGATTGCTTCTGCCCAAGATAATAAAATTTGAAGTCCTGCGTATGAGGACTGAAATGTATGCAAGTACTTGAGGAAGTTTGTTTAAAGTATTTCCTTTTCAAAAAGCAAGAATTTAGAGAAGCAGGGCTCAAGGACCAGGCTGATGTGTTGGGGATTTTAGTTTAAGATTTCCTTTGTAATTTCTTCCCCTGAGGAATTTTAGTTCCATTAGCAAACTGGTTGTCAAGTACAGTAGTGAATCTTACAGAAAATATGAAACTGGAAATGAAAATTGTACTGGATTGTGTGCAGGTTTAATAAAAGTTGGCAACTGATACAAGAAACAAGAAAATTCTGCTTTATTGAGCTAAAGTGAATCCCATCTCTTTATATAGTTTGTGTTGAGAGGTTTTGTTATGATTATTTTGTTTAGAAAAGTTATAGATTTTGCCTTTAAGAACAAAATTTTCAAATCTCTCTAAGATGTCTCACCTTGAATTGAAATTATTTTTTTACCTGTCTATCATCTTCATTCTATAAGCTCCTCCAAGGCAAGGATGATATTGCTTACTTTTTATAAATCCAATACCAGACTCATAAATATTTATTTGGTTGGTTAATTAATTAATTTTTACTTTTATTGCAGGTGAGTTTGCATAACACTGTCTTTACACACACATGCACACACACATGCCTACCTTCTATTTTATGCTGCTTCTGATTTCAGAAGCTTAGGAATGGTTTTTGGTTTGAATGGTTTTTGCTACAGCAATTTAGAAAGTTTCAGCATTAAGGGACAAAGTCACTCTAAATTGAGTGGGAATTGGAAGGAACAGTAATATTGGGGGATGTTTTTGTATTTTAATGTGCTAGAGAATAGGAAATGGTTAACTGTGGCCATCACTAAATCCAAACAAATCAAAATCTGTGGCGAAAATGGATTAACCACTATTCCACATATTGGCACTTAGTGTGCCAGGTCAATGCAAAATGTGGGACAATTAATTTACATAATTTCTTTTTATATTTTAATCCCTATGGATAATGTCTGTACCGTAGTTTATGTATATGTAAAAATATAGAAAAACAAACACTTGTAATGTTATCTATTTCAGCCAATTCAATTATAATTTTACTTCTATGTCTACTGTGTCTTGTCT
This sequence comes from Equus quagga, assembly GCF_021613505.1. Lineage (NCBI taxonomy): Eukaryota > Metazoa > Chordata > Mammalia > Perissodactyla > Equidae > Equus > Equus quagga. The sequence continues at coordinate 15,785,571 of NC_060269.1, forward strand.
GTGTGTATTTGTTTATAGGTGCATAGATATATAAATAATATTTCTAAAAATAGTACCTAACAAGAAGACCTTGGCTTTGTTTCCTAAAATGAATAGAAAGCTCTAGTATATAGACATTTGTTCATATCTCTGAATTCTTTAACTTGAATAAAAGTCTACATAGTTTACAGAGTTCCTTTGCTTTCTCTACCAAGTAGTCCCTCTAACAGAAATCTACACCAGAGTTAAAACTGAAGAGTTCAGCATATAACTGAGCAGCAAATTAAAATTTTACTTGGAGAACACCTCTATTGTCACAGATTCTAGTTTCTAGTGATTTTTAGCAGTGATTCTTTTGTTGTTGTTATTAATTAGCTGAACAATCTTCAGCTGATAATAATCAGGTTTTTTAATGATCTTACTCATTTTTTAATTTAACAAAATTGATCATCTTGGATACTCAAGTGGGCCTAATAATGTGTTTCAAATATGATGTTGGATAGAAATTGAGATTCGGTGGAAAATAATCATTTGGTAACATGAGAAGTTTGATCCTACTATCAGTTAAGATAAAAGTCTTTGAAAAAGAAAGATGCTCTCTCATGTGAAGGAATTTGATGAGACTGGTTAATGCTTTCCTAAGGGTAATTTATCTAGTGCCCTAACAATTTAGTATGTATTTGGGGAAAGTTTCTTCAGTGAAGGTCTCCACAAACCCTAGAGCTGCCTCTGCATTTTGGTAGCCGCTGACCACATGTGGCTATTGAGCAGTTGACATGTGGCTTGTCCAAATCAAGATGTGGTTAAAGTGTAAAATATACTTCGGATTCAGAGGCTTTATGCCAAAAAAAAGAATGGAAAATATTTGATACTTTTTACATTGATATTTAAATGATAACACTTTGGATATATTGGATTAAATAAAATATATTATTAAAAGTAATTTTATCTTTTTTAAAAACTTTTAAAATGTAGCTACTAGAAAATTAAAAATTACATATGTGGTTCATACTATATATCTGTTGAATGGCTCTGAACTAGATTTTTACCTTTTTCACTGTCAGAGTTTAAATGGATGATGACCTGTGATGCCACAGGTATCAGAGTGGAAATCTCATGTGTTTTAGAACTGAAAGGTCCCAAGTTGGAGCTGGTCTCCAGGTTTTACTTTTTTCTGGCCTCAACTGTGTCCTGCTTTTTGTAGGAAATACAATTTTTCCTGAGCTAGTAGGGTAACAGAATTTTTCTTCACTTCTGTAGATCTGGTAAACTAAGTTAGAACGTTATGTCAGGAATGGCTCTTTCTAACACATAACACTTTCTTGCGTCTGTTATTTTAAATTTCAAATTCTCCTTTAAAGCTCTGGGATGGGTTTAGCACATGTTTCTCCTTGCTCTGAAAGGTGTTACTTTCAGGCAAAGAAAGTTCTTAAGCACTAATATTTTGTTATATAGTTGCTTTGTATTTTGTAATGTTACTGGTATAACAGCTATGCATGGTTTTAATCTTTGAGAGAGTATTATTTTTATGGTTGTGTCAAAGGACTTTACTCATAATCACAACTGAATGTTGTTGCTGTGACTAAGGTTAGGGATCCATACTGAGCAAAACAAGGCCCCAAAATTTTAAAGATGTTTAAACTACTTCTTATAGCCTTCTTACTTATTATGCTTATGGATTATTTGTTCTTGCTTTTTGTATGCAGATTGTTAGAGAGAGGATTTCTAAGAAAGAATAATTCTCAGTAAGTCTTTCCAGTTAATTGGTTCACCTAAGAGCTATGGAGTGGGAAGATGGGTGGAGAGGGAGGTTAGGACAATATCAGATAGGTCTGTGAACTGAGGAAATTTGAGCCAAGAGAATACCCTGCTTCAAGATAAAGGCCAAGTGGACCCACGTTTTTTGTTAACTGTTTATGCTGTCCTCCTCCAGGTATTTTCTTCTCAAGTTCTTGAAATCTGTAGTCAAGCTTGAATTAATATCCAAAACTGATAATGATTTGCTTCCTAGATTTGTGAAAGGACTGGAGGTATTGTACTACCCTTTTAGCAGAGATCTGACAGAAGTTTCCTGTCTGTGACTAGCGGTCAGAGAATGTTAAAGGCCCTAAAGCATTTTGTGAAACTGGAGGTCTTAGTCTGAGTGTCTGTGCCAACAGTCTTTCAGTAAACTAAATCTTACCGTGAAAAGTATGAAAGGGCAGCCCATATATTCTATTTAGATAGGTATCTAGTGATATAATGGCAGTTCTGTTTATATACAGTGATCACGCTGTTTCTTCTCATCCTTTACTTTTGAGCTCTTTTCAGTTTCCTGAAATTACTTTAAAAAATCAGATGCTTTATCTGTTATTTCAGAACCTCCTCCTCAAGAAAATCTAAACATTTCATTCAAACTTTTTGAAGATATTTGAACCGTGATTTCCCACACTTTTTTTTCCTAATGTCAGTTTCTTTTGGATAGCAATATTTCATTTATTCCTAGTCTGTTTACTTTCCCACTCTCCTAGACAACCGTCTCATATGTTCTGTCTTCAGACTTCCAATTGCATTTCCTTTATCCTCAGTCTCATCCCATGTCTTTTTAATAAGAAAACTGAATAATTAGAAGGAAAGTCAATCAATAGAAATAGACTAATAGGAATGATAGAATTAGCAGACTTTAAAACAGCTATAATAGGGGCTGGCCCTGTGGC